>NC_083656.1:1677218-1749718 GCF_963576545.1 Limanda limanda | reverse complement strand
CTGAGCTCATCACACATCACTGGCTGCACGACACCTTCAGGTCCCGGGGGTCTCGCTGTGCTCGTGCTGCGTTCGCTGACCGGCGTGCCGAGCAGAGCTTTGTAACCGTGATAGACGGAGCGACTGTAAACGCTGCTCTCGCTGGCTCTCAAATTAAGGACACGCGAAGAGAATCAAGAGAATCGCCTGGATGCTTCAAAATGTCACGTCCGAGTCTGTCAGCTCTGTGTTGGTGTATCACAAAGACTCCGAATCCATCGTCGGAACACTTTAAGAACTCGATCCTGCAGAGTGGACACATTTTAGTCCAGGCAAAGTAGCCCATTTTGGAGCCAAATATAGAAGTAATTGTAAAAGAATTTTTTTCAGCATAGATTATTTCTATGAGGTGTCCAGAACAACATACTAAAAGTCCTAAGAAATCCTAGTTGAGGAAATATGTTTAATTCTCATCAATGTGCCAATAAGGCAACAATACACCCCAAAAAGACTATTTTTTTCCTTTACTCCTATCAAAATGAAACTTTACACAATGAAAGTAGCCATGAAACGTAACATTTTTTGTATTACAAGTTTCTTTGAAAATGAATTTATGTATGTATTTGTAATACATATGAATGGTGTTTGCCTATGCAAATTTGGACATATTCAATAAGTGTGGAGCTCATGTGCTTGTCAAATTCATTTCAAAAGAAACTTGTAATACAAAAAATGTTACGTTTCATGGTTACTTTCATTGTGTAAAGTTTTATTTTGATAGGAGTAAAGGAAAAAAATAGTCTTTTTGGGGTGTATTGTTGCCTTATTGGCACATTGATGAGAATTAAACATATTTCCTTAACTAGGATTTCTTAGGACTTTTAGTATGTTGTTCTGGACACCTCATAGAAATGATCTATGCTGAAAAAAATTCTTTTACAATTAGTCGGTCTTAAAACGCTACTTTGCCTGGACTATTTCCCCCCTAACTGTTTTCACATTAGCCTCCTGTGGGCAGATTCCTCCACACTCCGTGCTGCCTTCGTGTGTCTGAGGGAGTTCCTCCGAGTTCTCGGGCATGAAAGGGTTTTGACTTCTGTAGCCGATTGATTGCTTGACCTCTGCATTGATCCTCGCGACCCTCTGCGAGCTCTTCCCACAGACGCAGCAGACGGGCGTTTCTTCCACCGCTCCCTCGGGAGAACCCTTATCTTGTATCTCCCTCGATAAGCGCACTTCAATAAGGAAGCCAAAGCCCAGAGGAGGAGCCGCTCCTCCAGCAAAACAAACAGAGCAGCCTGGCGGCGGAGGAGGCGCAGCAGCAGGCGGGTTTTTTTTTCTATAATCTTGCCCTCTGTCAATGTTAGGGCCAGGCATGCATGTGTGTGTGTGCATCACAAACACACACACACACAGGCTGGCTCATGCACTCAGCAACACACAAAATCAAATAGTGGTGTGACAGCAGAATTGACTCCGGTGTCTATCAAGCTGTTACTCAGACAAACATCCCGGGCCGAGTCTGATCTTCTGGGCAGAGCAATCCCCTTATCAGCCCCTGGCACACCACACCGCCTCATGCCAGCCGGGCCCTCGGTGCCAAGGCCGTCACCGGCTCAGACACACTCCTCCTCCTCCCTCCGTTTCCCCTCATGGATCCATAATGATGCTGCTTCATTGGCCCCATAAAACAACTGAAGAAAACACAATCTGCAAATCGGCCCCGAGCCACCGAGCCGCTGCCGAACCAGAGTGTGAGACCGTTGCTGTTTTTCTGTAGCTGTGCTTTTATTTTACCTCCTTTAAATCTCCATAACCTCTCTTTCACTGAGGAGGAGGGGGGGGGTACCAGGAGGCGGGGCTTCTTCACAGCTCTTTTTAATACTGCTCATAGATTTATATTCAAAGACTAGATGTCTCGTCTGCGTTGCCGGCCAACGGAGCCCGATTTTTAAACGGTTTGGTTTGTTATAAACGTCAGAGATGTAGTTATGACCCTGCATACTTATGAATAATTATGTTATTTTCTAAAAAAAAATGAATAATTTATGCAGTGTCATAACTACATCTCTGACGTTTATAACAAACCAGATCGTTTCAAAATCGGTTGAAAATTGAGCAAGTTATGGTTATTTACCAACACAATGTTATGGGTGAGCGAGATGCCCCCTAGCAAGATGGCCGCCATGTGCGGTAGTGGTGGGGGAAAAAATCGATTCTGTTCAGTATCGCGATATTTTGCGCCCGCGATTATATCGATACTGTAAAACAAAGTATTGCATTATTTATTTATTTTTTTTAATTTTAAATTTTTTTTTTTTTTTTTTTTTTTTTTACAACTATATATGTAACAGCCCCTGGTAGGAAAAGCGTGACGAGGAGAGTTTCAGAGTTTAAAAGATACCTAGTGTGTCTGCGGAAAGGATGTTCTCCACTGCAGGAGATATAGTAACGTTCCAGAGGAACTTTAACATCTGAGCATGTTGACCAACTCCTTTTTCTGAACAAAAATGCCAATATTCCCAAATGAATTTAACATTCATCCAACTGGACTGGACTCTAGCAGTAAACATTTGTTTATTTTTCTCAATTTGATTGAAGCTCTAGGTTACTCTTATTTATATGATTATTCTCAGGTTTATGTAACTCTATTATGTCTGCTTGATGTTACTGTATAGTATTTAAATAATTGTAAGTTATGTGCTGGGAGCTCAGTGTTCATGTGAGAGGTCTCCTATTCAGAAAATAATAACAAAGGTCCTGTGTCCTGAATGTTCAAGGACAAAGTCTTTGCACTTCAGTTAATGTGTAGAAGACAATGTTGTTCACAGAATTAAATGTGACATTTGAAGTGAGTTCAACAGTCTTATTTTCCTCATTTTTTGTAATGCCTTTGAATAATATGGGGGACATGAATCGCAATATATCGCAGAATCGAATCGCAATACTTGCAGTATCGCAATATATCGCAGAATCGCAATACTATTGAATCGTCGCCCAAATATCGCAATACTATTGAATCGTCACATTTTTGCCAATTCCCACCCCTAATGTGCGGACGTCCGGCTCCGTGGAACGAGACATCTAGTCTTTATATATAAATCTATGATCCTGCTCTTCCCTCCGTCCTTTATTCAGTTCCTCCAGTTTTGTTTTTGTTTAAATGTTAGCATTATTTCTCAGCCTTGTCCTCAGTGTGGTGGAGCCACATCCTCTCCAGCGTTACACTTATCACAGTGAGGCCTCTGTGCTGCACAGCTTCCTGTTGTGCCACAAACAACAACAACAACAACAACAACAACACAGGGATCTCTTCACTCAGTCATCAGCCCTGTGAGAGAAATGTCATCTTAAAGAACTGGGGCCTGAAAATCTCCCACATAAAAACTCAAGTTATAAATTAAACATTGGGACTCCCACCCCCACCTCCATTCGCTCCATGGTAAAAAAAAAATATGAATATTTCATAAATTCAAGCTCAGCCATCCACATCACAGTAGCCGTCAGAGTCGCAACAATGACGGGAAGAGAACCACACACACACACACACACACACACACACACACACACACACACACACACACACACACACACACACTTCTCCCCTTGTGTATTCTGAGCCGCTGCTTTAATTGCTTTCCAAAGCTCTACATGCTCTCTGTGTATCAGAGGGTTTATCAAGACGTGACGAGCGTTAGAGAGCTTTTACAGGCTGGGTGGGGGGGGTGACTCGTGTCCTCAGGCAGTGAATTGTTCTGTAATAACTTGAATCTTGTTTTTCGGGTCGGTGGGGGGGGAACTGACTTGAGTGGATCAGTGAATAGCTGGGCTCTCCTCCTCCTCCTGCCAGACTTCAGCAGAAAGTCCAGCTCTGATCTCCTGATCCGCTCGGAACCTGCAGAGTCGTTTAGTTTTCATCACCAGAGAAACTCCACCGGCTCAGATCATCAAACCAGGAGGATTTGTCTTGTTTTTTTGCTGGATGTTTGAAGGAGGAGAAAGGGTTTCCTCTGTGAGAGCAGCTTGTGATGTGGCCTCTGGTTTCTCTCTCTATCTTTTATTATTATCTCTTTCTCTTTTAATATATCTGGCGTCGCTTTAGTGCTCAGTGGATATGAGGCTGCTTCTGTTTAAGTGTTTTTCTCTCTCTCCACTCGCTCCTCGTACAAACAGTATAATCTCTATTAGGGTTGCAAAATTCCGGGAATATTCAAAGTGGGAAACTTTCCATGGGAATTAACAGGAATTAACGGGAATTAACGGGAATATACGGGAATAAACTGGAAACGTTGTGGGTAATTTATACTAACTGTATTTACCTTTTCATATACAGACATAAATATAAACATTTTGTTGTGTCATAGGCTGATTTGAGTCCTGAGGAAACTTTGGGCACTTGACTATATGCTTCTGCATCGTTGTGTCATTCTTAACATAGGTCTTTGCACAGTATTTGCAAATGTACACAGCCTTTCCTTCTACATTGGATGAGGTGAAATGTCTCCACACATGAGAGAGTGCACGTGGCATTGTTCTGTAGAATAAGATGAGAAAAAAGTTTGTAAAAAAACACTAATGCAATGCCAGAGATATAAATAGTTAGCCAAACAATTGGAACCGAACGTTTCCGGAAATTTACCGGAAACTTTCCTCCCCTTTGCAACCCTAGTCACTATACAGTGTAAAGTACCTTAAGATAAAAATAAAATAATAAATAATACATCTGAATTGAATAGAACTTGATACGAGTAAAAAACTATACCATATATTTTTTTCAAGGCTTCATTATCGATTGTCCGAGGTTTCTTTCAGAGCTGCAGCCTCGAAATAACTTACAGTAGCACAAAAACCTGTGGTTATAATAAAACTCTAAAGGCTGTAACCATGGCAACTTGCATTTGTCTCACAGCCATAGGGAACAGATTTTGTTTGCCTCGATTCCTCTAGAGATTATTTTTACAATATTTGTTATTTTGTAAAATGAGATGAATGATTATGAATCATCGATATCAAAACCTACGTTTAAAGATGAAAGGAACCCTGCTGAGGTTTCTGACCACCGGGGGCGCTATGGAGCAATGTTTTAAAAGTGGGTCTGTGTTTTATTAATTAGGGGCTGAACCAAAACGAGTCGGGTCTACAGAGGATTTCCATGATTTGCGTCAGCAGCTTGTCCTGCCTGTAGTTCTTCAGATGTTCAATGAAATAACAGGTGACACACACATTGAAGTACAAAGTGCAAATATTTAAAGAACATACAAGTACACGCACAGTGGGTTCGTTTTTACTTTACATTATCATTTTAATGACTTTCTTCTCCAATAAGGAGATTTTTTATTGTGTGTCCTTGCAACATGTCGGACTAATGTGTCATTTCAAGCTGCCGACCATCGACCACATTCCTCCGATCTATTTGTTCCACTCTCGTCTAATTGATGGCTGTTCTGTCCGAAGCCGTTCAATCGGATCTTCAATACTTTGAAGGAGGCCGAGTTGACGAAGATCAGTTTGAACCCGTTTGCTTTCTACGTCATTAAGGAAAATCAATCCAGAGCTAAAAAAAATGTAAACCACATAAAAGCAGGAGTGTTGATTGAAGGAATGAGGAACCAGCCTCAGTGCAGTGATGTCACCGGTGGCTCCGTATGGATTGATGATGCTGAGCTCTGGCCCGGTGTCTCCCCGTGACGGCCCTTGGTCAGAGCACGCTGCAGCTTCGCCAGATTGTGTCACAGGCTCTTGACTCCGCCCCCCCCTCCCCACCTCCCCCATCCGCCCACCTCATATATCGAGCATGTCACAGGAAAAACCAGCTCGATATCCCCGAGAGGACGTGGAAACCCAGTGAAGTGAGTCCACGGTGCGGCCGGGCCCATCCGTCTTCACCTGTCAGCTTCTAGTCCTGCTGTTAATAATCAGCTAACAGCGTTTTATTAGAGTTCGGTCCCGACTGCAGGGGTCCTTATCAACCAGGCCCGGGACCCCCCCCACCTGACTCGGACTCTTACTCCACCCCCACACCTCCAGGATGTGTTAAATTAACACATTATATCATATCATATTATATTATACTGCATTACATTGCATATTGCAATCTGACACTGTTAACTGTTTTGCATTTAGAATTTCACTTTTTACTTCACTTTTTATATCTTTTATATATTTTTATTCAGAAATGTTTATGTCAAAGTAAATGTTACTTTGTATAAATATTGGTAAAAAGTGAGTAAATAAGAAGTAAACAGTGAGTAAATAAATACTGGTTTCCTATTTTTTATTGCTCTCCTATGCATGTTGTATTTATTGTGTTTTTATGTTTCTATGTTCATTGTTTGCACCAATAACCAGAGCAAATTCCTTGTATTCTGTTAGAATAAAGGCGTCCAGCAGCAGGTCATGTGTCCTGTCGGTCTCAACCTGCTCGCACCAGTTGCCCTGGCACGTGTGATTTGTGAATGCACCCCCCCCCCCCTGAACCCCAGCAATCTGTCCCGCTTTGTTGCGACGACAAAGATCCCCAATCTGGCTTTGATGATCTCGTAAATCCCGGAGCGCGGCGAGGGCGAGCTCCGGGATGGCAGAGTCTCTCAAAGGATGATCAGATGGCTTTATTGGCCAGAAGAGAGTGAGGGAGGGGGGGCAGACCGTCCTCGTTATTGGCCTGATTTATCCGCCGTCCCCCCCCCCCCCTCGAGAGTCATCTTCATCAGCTCGCCACCAACCACCGTGGCCATTCCGCTCCGCTGTTTGAGAGGCAGGAGAGGCGTTTCTATTCCTCTTTCCACCTGTCACACATCGTAATGAGGCTCCACAGCCGGGGGAGACGGTTTATTTCTCTTTTATCTGTTTCCTGTTTGCTGCTCGCCTCCCACTTCGCTCTTTCACTACACAACTGGTGATTTGCAGCTTTAAAATAAACCCCAGTTGTTGATCTGGTTCAGGCTCGTGCACCACGTGGATACCAGGCACTGGAAACCTGACTTCACCACTTTGTGTTTGACACGTTATGAGATTTTTTTGCAGATAAGATCTTTGACAAAACAAGATCAGCACCGAGCAACAGCCATTTTTAAAGCCTAAATATGTCCATGATATATTCTCTGACAAATTAATGAAAATTTGAAAAACATGCCATCTGAAGAAAATGCCAGATCCACCCCAAAATGTGATGGCTTCTTCCCAAACTCACACCACATCCTTCCACCAAGTTTCATGCTCATCTTGGATCCTTAAAGTAGTTTTTTCCTCACAAACAATGTTATGAGATTTTTTGCAGATGAGATCTTTGTTGAAGAAAATCTGAAAATGAACAAGATCAGCGCTGAGAAACAGCCATTTTTAAAGCCTAAATATGTACATGATATATTCTCTGACAAATTAATGAAAATTTGAAACGCATGCCATCTGAAGAAAATGCCAGATCCAACCCAAAATGTGATGGCTTCTCTAAAAAAATCTAGAAATTAGTACAAAAAGCATTAAGTACTCAAAAGGCACTTCTGGCAAGAATGAGTGTTATAATATGGGAAATATATTTAAGTGTGTATTTACAGACGTCAGTATTCATGATTGAAAATCAACAATTACTATATATTATGTCACCTCAATATTATAAGCTATGTACCACTTCAGATTGTCCAAACATTTCCTTGTTCTTTCACACCACATCCTTCCACCAAGTTTCATCCTCATCTGGGATCCTTCAAGTAGTTTTTTTATCACAAATCATTGCAGATGAGATCTTTGTTGAAGAAAATCAGAAAATTAACAAGATCAGCACCGAGAAACAACCGTTTTTAAAGCCTAAATATGTCCATGATATATTCTCTGACAAATCAGAATCAGGTTTATTGGCCAAGTAAGTTTGCACAAACAGGGAATTTGACTCGGTAAAGTGGCTCTCAGTGTTCTACACAAAATACACATCACAAAACAAAACAGTACAATACGAACAGTCACAAAAACAATACAAAATACAAACAGTGCGACAGTCTAAGAAAAAAAGTGCAGGTATAACACGTATGTGAATTACGTTTATACAGTGAAGTGAAATAAGATAAACCATAATTAAATATGATTATAATATATATTATATATAATATAATATAATTCCCGGAGAAACTGTACAGTGTTTATTTAAAATTACCTGAAAAAAAAAAAAAATATTTGATGGCTTCTCCCCAACTCACACCACACACTTCCACCAAGTTTCATGCTCATTTGTGGTTTTTCCTCACAAACTGAAATGAAATACACAACCTCCTCAGTGGAAGTAACACACAGTTTAACCTTGTGCGTCCATAATCCAGTGGAGCTCGACTTATCCTCTCCTCTGCCAATTATTACTCACCAATCCCTTCAGGTGAGAACCACCTCCTCCACAGTTTGAATATGCAAATGCAGGAAATCCGTCTCCCTGCCGACGGGCCCCTCCCCCACACACTTACATATTCATGATCACTGTGCATTAGAGTCGGATGGAATCCAGGAGCCGTCCTTCACCGCAGATTACTTAGCATTGTGTAGGTGCACTGTGGTCTAATATATGTGTAAATAATGGAGAGGGTGTGTGTGTGTGTGTCTGAGGGAGTGTACAGTACAAGGGGAGCATATGGTGGTGATTTTATTGAGGGGGGGGGATCAGGAGTTATGGTTCCCTGGGGTCCCACTTGCATCTATTATTCATGTTTCTGAGGGTCTGATAGCCCTTCAACCTGTGTTTGGTTACAGGCTCGGGACTGGATCCTTGTTTTAGTCCCTGTGTCTAACCAGGACGGGTGAATAACAAATAAATATCTAATAAATGTCTAATGAAGAGCAATGAGAAAACACTTTATTTTTATAATCCTAAAGCCCAAACACAGTATTGTGCTTTATTTATAGCTACAGTCGTCATCGTGATTTAGATCTTAATGCGGGGGGGGCGGGACCTCTTCGTGATCGGGCTTTTTACCGCCAGTGCATAAAGACTAAAATAGCCCGGGGAGCGATGGCTGCTCTACTAAATAAATCAGATCTAGATACAGTCGTTCTAAATGTCCCATAATCCTCTCTGCATTAGTGCAGCTCCTCCTGTGCTTAAAGGACCAGTTCGTAGATTCTACACATTATTCAAAGAGCTCGTCTCCAGGAGTCTTCTACAGATCTGAGGTTTTTATTGTGAAATATTTACAGGAGCAGAAGATGCTCGGCTTCATACTGCAAAGTACTGGTATTTGTTTGAGTACATAGAACTACTTTTACACGGGGAAATACAGAATTTATATTTATATATCCATTTTCAAGGCAAACCCTTTGTAAAGAATACAGAGAATTGTGCAGTGAACAGATCTTAATATGAATAGTTTGTTTAGAAGAGATATTAATGTGAATATTGTGCAGTGAATAGAAAGAGTTGCATTTCTGTCTATATGTATCTCGTACATTGAGCCTGTTGCAAAAATAATAAATATGACCCACGTAAGTGTTTGTTGGGGGAAATTCAAAAAGTGATTTACTATTTTAGTTTGATTTGAAGAAAGAAAGAAGCCTCACAAACACAATGATTTGGTTCTGTTGAGAACTTTTATTCTCATTGACTTCACCCATGTTGTCGTTTTAATTAGATCTTGGCTAAATTCTTCAAAATCAATTCTTCACTGACACTGACACAATTCACTGTATTCTGTACCATAGGCTCAGACCCATTTATGTAGATCTGTAATATACTGTCTAGGGGTGGGAATTGGCAAAAATTTGACGATTCAATAGTATTGCGATATTTGGGCCACAATTCAATAGTATTGCGATTCTGCGATATATTGCGATACTGCAAGTATTGCGATTCGATTCTGCGATATATTGCGATTCATGTCCCCCATATAATTCAAAGGCATTACAAATAATGAGGAAAATAAGACTGCTCACCTCACTTCAAATGTCACATTTAATTCTGTGAACAACATTGTCTTCTACACGTTAACTGAAGTGCAAAAACTTTGTCCTTGAACATTCAGGACACAGGACCTTTGTAATTATTTTCTGAGTAGGAGACCTCTCACATGAACACTGAGCTCAATCATATAAATAAGAGTAACCTAGAGCTTCCATCAAATTGAGACCTGCAAGGTCATGACCCAAAATGTTAATTTCATTTGGGAATTTTGGCATTTTTGTTCAGAAAAAGGAGTTGGTCAACCTGCTCAGATGTTAAAGTTCCTCTGGAACGTTACTATATCTCCTGCAGTGGAGAACATCCTTTCCTCAGACACACTAGGTATCTTTTAAACTCTGAAACTCTCCTCGTCATGCTTTGCCAGCCAGGAGCTGTTACATATATATTTGTAAATAAATATTAAAAAAAAAAAATATTGCAATACTTTGTGCTACAGTATCGATATAATCGCGGGCGCAAAATATCGCGATACTGAACAGAATCTATTTTTTCCCCACCACTAATGTTGTCCCTATGTTTCTGTGATTTATGTATGTATGTCGGTGAGGTGTATTAGTGTTTACATGTATAAGCTACTGGATGATCTAAATTTCCCACGGGATTAATAAAGTATCTATCTATCTATCTATCTATCTATCTATCTATCTATCTATCTATCTATCTATCTATCTATCTATCTATCTATCTATCTATCTATCTATCTATCTATCTATCTATCTATCTATCTATCTATCTATCTATCTATCTATCTATCTATCTATCTATCTATCTATCTATCTATCTATCTATCTATCTATCTATCTATCTATCTATCTATCTATCTATCTATCTATCTATCTATCTATCTATCTATCTATCTATCTATCTATCTATCTATCTATCTATCTATCTATCTATCTATCTATCTATCTATCTATCTATCTATCTATCTATCTATCTATCTATCTATCTATCTATCTATCTATCTATCTATCTATCTATCTATCTATCTATCTATCTATCTATCTATCTATCTATCTATCTATCTATCTATCTATCTATCTATCTATCTATCTATCTATCTATCTATCTATCTATCTATCTATCTATCTATCTATCTATCTATCTATCTATCTATCTATCTATCTATCTATCTATCTATCTATCTATCTATCTATCTATCTATCTATCTATCTATCTATCTATCTATCTATCTATCTATCTATCTATCTATCTATCTATCTATCTATCTATCTATCTATCTATCTATCTATCTATCTATCTATCTATCTATCTATCTATCTATCTATCTATCTATCTATCTATCTATCTAAAAGATGAAAACAAAGGTATATTCACCAGCTTCTCTAATCCCAGAATGTGTATTTCCTCATGTGGTCTCCAGGTGTGGAGGGGCACCATCGCCCGGATGCGTTACCGGCGGATGCGAGCGGCCCTCGTCATCCTTCAGGCTTACCGCCGCTACAAAGTCAGGTCCTACATCCGCGAGGTCAACCGCCGCTTCAAGAACGTCCGGTCCATGAAGGACTACGGGCGCCACGTCAAGTGGCCGACGCCGCCGAAGGTCCTGCGCAAGTTCGAGGAGGCGCTGAGGAGCATCTACAGCAGGTAGGGAGACGGCGAGCAGCGGGTGGAGGCTCCAGCTCCACGGGAAATTACATTTAAACACTTTAACAGTTTGCTTCCAATTGAGTCGTTTCAAACAGAGGACGAGTCTTTGAAAGGGTTTGAAGAAGAAATCGTTTTCTCTGCTTGGATCAGAGCGTCACCGCAGGACACGGCGCCCGGTGGTTTCACATCCAGATGAGTCGACTCGCTCTCTCACACGTTTCCTTCGGCCTCGGGCTCAAGCTGAGCATCGATTCCTCTTCCTCCTTCAAAGACTCATCCCCACGTCCGTTTGAGTTCTTTTTTTTATTGTAGCCGGGCACAGTTGGAAAATAGCCTTCCCAGAAAGTGATGTTGGCCGTCGGGAACTGGGAGTGAAAAGCCAATAAGTACACTCCAGCTGCCCCCCCCCCTCTCCTCAGCCCAACCATCAAGGCTCGGTGCAGGATCCTCTGTGGACACACTGGTTTGTTGTTTCCACTCTTGAGTTTTCTATGTGTGTGTGGTTGTGTGTACCTGCAGGTGGTGGGCATGGACTCTGATCAAAGGCCTTTCTCCAGAGGAGGCCCTGCAGGTGAGGGCAAAGGTCGCCTGTCTGGAGGCGCTGAAGGGAAACAGGAGCGACTCGGGCCTGCAGCGAGCCTGGGAAGGAAACTATCTGGTGAGCGGGAGGGATTGTAGCCGTCTGGCTTGTTTGTAGCTTTGTTTATTTGTGTTTGAATACATGTGTTTCTGCTGTAAACTGGTTCTATCAGCTGGTGTTACTTTCTCTAACAATCCATATTAATGCTGCGATTGGAACCTCGATATCTTTCTAGTGCCTTGGCCAAAATGATCAGAACTAATTAAAACTAAAAGCACACAAATAAGATCGCTGAGATATAGGGTTGCAAAGGGGCGGAAACTTTCCATGGGAAGTTAAGGTCGGGAATTTTGGGAATTTTGAAAAAAAACAAACCGCAAATTAGACGCTGAGCAATAAAAACATCATTCAAAACTCTATTTTAAAGATGTATGGAACGTTGAGTTTCAACCCTCCACTGTGCATTCTTCCATCACATGCACAGATAACTCCCAGCATGCTTCACTCTACAGCAGGGCTACTGAGGCCTGCTGTAGAGTGAAGGACTAGTCAGGTAAGTTTCCATGATATTACTGGGAAAATATATTAGCATGCTGATTGAGGATTGTTCATCTGATCATCTAGCCTATTTCCATTCATTTATCCATCAATTGTAAAATATGTTTACAGACGATTCCAATTGTTTGGCTAACTACTTATATCTCTGGCATTGCATTAGTGTTTTTTTACAAACTTTTTTCTCATCTTATTCTACAGAACAATGCCACGTGCACTCTCTCATGTGTGGAGACATTTCACCTCATCCAATGTAGAAGGAAAGGCTGTGTACATTTGCAAATACTGTGCAAAGACCTATGTTAAGAATGACACAACGATGCAGAAGCATATAGTCAAGTGCCCAAAGTTTCCTCAGGGCTCAAATCAGCCTATGACAAAACAAAATGTTTATATTTATGTCTGTATATGACAAGGTAAATACAGTTAGTATAAATTATCCACAAAATTTCAAGTTTATTCCCGTTAATTCCCATGGAAAGTTTCCAACTTTGAATATTCCCGGAATTTTGCAACCCTACTGAGATATGAAGAAGACAGATGTTCCAGCCAGGTGATGAAACGAGCGCCATGCGCACGGCGGAGCTACGATAACTGACGCCAACAGGAAGAAGAAGAACTAGACGATCGCATTTTGGTTTTTAACACGCTAAAGTAAATCAGTTACCTTGTTTCCTACAAACAGAGAAGTTCACCTTCTGTCTTTTCTCCCATTGAGTCATGTTCGACGTCTGGAACGAAAAATCAAAAACCAGAACTGAGCAGCTGTCTCACCTCGCTGTCTCGCCAAAGTAACGTGTTCACCGAGGAGTCACATCTACATCTGTGGAAATCTAAGCTGATAAAAACACATGTCAACTGCAGAGTCATTAAATGCAGATTGTATCTTGTATCTATTCATAATTCCAGTAATTTCATAAAAAGGTTTTATATGCCTTGATATATCAGCGTGTGTATTCGCTGGAAGCTCTTCCTCTCCGTCCTCCTCTGAACTTGACGAGTGTCGCTGCTGTGTGTTCTGTGTGTGTGTTCTGTGTGTGTCTCTGACAGTTTCTCTGTGTGTGTCTCTGACAGCTTCTCTGTGTGTGTGTTTCTTTTGTGTTGCACAGAAGCGCGACAGCCCCGACAGCTCCGCCTCCTTCACGCTCGTCTCCAGCGAGCTGCAGCGGAAAGACAAATTCATGAGGGTGCTGTTCTCCTGCAATGTTCGCAAGGTAGAGGATTCATCCACCGTCTCAATCACATGTGTCTGTACAGGAAAGAAACGCTCCTGGTTTCCAGCCCCGGCCTGCAGGGGGTTCAGTTGTGTGTTTGTGTGTGAGCTCTTCCTGTTTCCCGTGGGGGGGGGACTCATGAGGTGCTTTGTGTTTCCCAGATCAACCGTTTCCACAAGTCTGAGGACAGGACTGTGCTCATCACTGACCGCCACCTGTACAAGATGGATCCGCTGAAGCAGTACAAGCCCATGAAGAGCATCCCACTCTACAACGTAGGACCCCTCCTCTTCCTCACAGCCTTCTTCATCACACACACAGGGTGGTTACACACAGGGTGGTTACACACAGGGTGGTTACACACAGGGTGGTTACACACAGGGACCTACTACACTTATTTACTTTATTTATCCTGTATTGATTCAGGAAGGAGATGCAGTTTCTCTTCTGCCTGGAAGTCGTGGTCATGATGGGAGGCAAATTAATATAAGAATGGATCATATATAAACATTACTAATTATAATAGTTATTAGTTATAATAATTATGTAATAATATATAAACACAAGTAATAATATATAAAAATAGCAAATAGAATAAAGCACAGAAACATATGAGAATCGATGACAAAAAGGAATTAAAGGAAACACACATTAAAAGCAATGACACTGTTCTACAAAAACAAAGTTTAAAAGATTTTTACAATAGTTTACAAAAGCTTTTCTTGAGTCAGCTGCTACAAAACCGAAAGAATCCATATATCTCAGGATGAAGAAGAGGAGCGATGTAGATGAAGACGAGTAGATTCCAAAAACACTGATCCTTCCGCAGCAGAATTCAAACGTCATGTCCGGCCTCCTGAGCTCGAGTCTGAGAAAAGCAGATTCACGCAGCTCTGCTCAGGAGGTTGGATCATTTCCCTCTTATGATGAATCAATAAACTGGAGAAGTCTTGTATTAAAATGCAGAGTAAAGCTTCTGGATATATGTTTTTCTGCTAAGACGCATTGGACCGTTTCATATCGTCCACAGTGATGTGTGTGGGCGGTTACACCAGGAGCGTGATGCATTACATCCAGTTTCTTCCACTGAGACATATAAACACGCACAGAACATAATTCTAAATATACAGACTGTATAAATCGAGTTAATAGAAGCAGAGATCTTCTTGATGCAGATCCATAAAACCCTGTTTCATGCGCTGTAAACCAGTGTCACATGGGAGAAGGACTTATGCAGAATTGTTTGTGATGTGTATTGAATTACAGGTTACACACTTGAGCAGCCTGAAATGAAAATCCATAGATCAAATTACTGCTCGAGAGGAGACTTGTGTCTTTGCTGCTGATTCATCCAACGTGCAGCCGGAGTCTCATATTTCTGTGTAAATTGGAAAGATGAATATTCAGCAAGTCAATCAAATGAGCTTGTGATAGTTTGTTTTTCTGCCTCACGTCTGTGTTTCGTGATGTGAGAATTAAAACACAAACATCAGGCCTGAGTGGCAGTTGTGGCTCAGGTGATTCTGTTTTCTCTGTGTTTACCACCAGATCTGTTTTCATGTCAATATGCAAAAAATCAAATTCTGCTCTGCATTGGCTTCTTTTAATTCATATTCAAGCTGCTCCACATGAGGCGGTTTTCACGGCAGGTTCATGTTTTCTGTTTTTATTTATTTTGTCTTCTCGCTGAAATTGGATCCATGTCTAGAGGCTGTTGTTTCGTTTTTAAATGTTTCCGTGACCTGTTCAGAAAACACCATCAACTGTGAGGTTGCCAGATTTCAGAAATACTCAATTTACATCTTCATTAAATACAATTTTTTGAAGTCTATTTATGTGGTTTTTGCGTAATCCTGCTAAAAAACATACAAACAAACGGACAGTGGTCGCTTTCCTTGTTTATTGAGCAAAATAAACATCGTAGCTATTATGTGAGAATTGAAATATTCCCCAAAATGTTGAACTGTTTAATCATCGCAGCTTCAAGCCTAAATTTAACCTTCACAAAACGCTTCCTACGTTTCAAACGTCTCTTTGAAGAGGAGACAACCAGACGATTCCTCCTGAAGGTCTGAAGCTGGAACTACAAAGAGCAAATGAAAACTAAACAGGTTGAAGTTAGGAAAACAAACGAGAGCAGAAAGCAGCGTTTAAAGGAAAGTGTTTCTGATTCCTCCATTTACGCTCTGCTGTGACACTGACCTTGGAGGTGAGGCGGCAATGAAACAGGAAGTGAAGGCGACAGATACTACGCCCCCCCCGAAGCCTGGTGAGGCGAGTGAGATATGAGGCTGACGTGCGGTTGACGGCTTTGACAAGACACGTCCCAGTGTTCAATCTGACAGAGTGATGGGAGGGAGTTAGAGAGTCTGCAGACGGACGCCAGAGGCCGGGCGGCTGCAGCTGGAAGAGAAACTGGGAGACGGCGTTTAGACAGATGGCGAGAGAGAGAGAGAGAGAGAGAGAGAGAGAGAGAGAGAGAGAGAGAGAGATCAGCGGGAGTTAGGGAGATTCTTAGTTATTGGTCATTGAGTCACACACGCTCGTGAGTTGATGGATAGAGCTCAGTCACATGTGGAGCTGGAGGAGGAGGAGGAGGAGCCACAGTTTGTTGGTTTGCAGCTTTCACACAGCGACGCCACAGGAGGAGAACACGTTATAACTGGGTTCCAGTTCAGGGGCCAGGGAATATTTATGTGAATTTTTCCGGTTTCCAGTGGAGCTGCTGCTGCTTCACGTGAGACTGAGAAGGTTGAGGTGGTTCAGGCATCTCATCAGGATGCTTCTCGGGGCTGAAACAAAATGGAGACGCCTATTAGATGCGTTAAGATTGAATTTAGAGAGTCGGGCCTCGGCGGAGGTGATCACTTAACTCAGTACAGGGTTCGTAGGGTCATGGAAAACCTGGAAAAGTCATGGAATTTTAAAATGTGTTTTTCCAGACCTGGAAAAGTCATGGAAAAAAATGATCTCCCAAAAGTTTTGGAAAAGTCCTGGAAATTTGTTATATTCATATTTTCATGTGGTTCATTTTAGGGATGGGCATAATTAATACACGATCGATTAAGAAAATGTAATCGAATGCCCATCCCTAGTTAATTTACGCTGAGTTTTAAATAATTCATATGCTTTTAAAGAAATACGCTCAAAATATAGGCAGGCTTACTTGGGTTTGTGTCATTTAAGGTATACTGTCTGCCTTGGAATTCTCATTGTTAGTTTGAATACTGCATTTTGTCACTTTTTCGCGTATACGCCGAGATTTCACAAAATGTTCGGTCATGGAAATTTGGTTTAAAGTTATTGAAAAGTCATGGAAAAGTCATGGAAATCCACTGGTCAAAATGTGTATGAACCCTGTCAGTACTTCTAGTTAGCTCCGCCTGTTATCGGGTTCGCCACAAAACATGGTGCAAGGTTAGGTTGTGGTTTGGCTCATTTTAGTTGAGGATCAGGCGGCAAACCCAGAATCTTTGAGGGTGTTTTTCAACATTTTCATCAATTTCTCATAGAATAAAGTATAGAAATATAGATATATGACACAAGCAGCCGTCCTAGTTGTAACTGAGAAGAGAATCATCGCTGCTGCTCTTTCACGTCCATGATTCTGTTCAAGCTGCTCCACATGAGGCGGTTTTCACGGCAGGTTCATGTTTTCTGTTTTTATTTATTTTGTCTTCTCGCTGAAATTGGATTCATGTCTAGAGGCTGTTGTTTCGTTTTTAAATGTTTCCGTGACCTGGTCAGAAAACACCATCAACTGTGAGGTTGCCTATTAGATGCGTTTTGATTGAATATAGAGAGTCGGGCCTCGGCGGAGGTGATCACTTGACTTAGTACTTCTAGTTAGCTCCGCCTGTTATCGGGTTCGCCACAAAACATGGTGCAAGGTTGTGGTTTGGCTCAGGTGAGGAACCGTTACATTTTAGTTGAGGATCAGGCGGCAAATCCAGAATCTTTGAGGGTGTTTTTCAACATTTTCATCAATTTCCCATAGAATAACGTATAGATCTTTGACGCAAGCAG
The DNA here is from genome assembly GCF_963576545.1 of Limanda limanda. NCBI lineage: Eukaryota > Metazoa > Chordata > Actinopteri > Pleuronectiformes > Pleuronectidae > Limanda > Limanda limanda. The sequence goes on along the minus strand of NC_083656.1, from coordinate 1,731,819 downwards.
CCGTCCTAGTTGAGAAGAGAATCATCGCTGCTGCTCTTTCACATCCATGATATCAGGACTGTTAATGCAGTAAGTGTAAATGCAGGTGAGAGGAAGTGCAGAGGGAGCTATCGATCGGAGAAGGTCAAACCGAGGGGAGAGCAGTTAGCTCGTTGTTGATTAGCACCGAGGGGCTAACACCACACGACCCCCGCCCCCCCCCCCCATGCCGTACCATACTTACTGCTGCTCCTGCCGTGAGCCCGGGCTGATAAACGGCCGGTGCTTTAGAGGGAGGAGCCAACAAGCGTCTGCCAGAGGATTTATCCGCCGGTTTACTGCCTGCGCTGCAGAAGAAGAATCATTACATCGTCTTACTCGTTAAATAAAACAAATACTGTTTCTATCGATCGCCCTCCTCTGACTCATCTCGCTGCTTCCCTCCATCTTCTCTCTCTCTTTCATTCTATTTCTGTCCTGCACCCATCCCCGTCTCACCCGTCTCCCCCTCTATCCCCCCCTTATCTCAGTGTTGTCCCCCCTCACACCCCCCACGCTGCCGCCGCTTATTCTCTCCTCCCGTTGTTGTCATGACAACCTCCCAGGAGACAGTGTTGTCATGGATACCGAGCGGCAGGGCAGATCAGCTGATGTCTGGTGTCGTTCGGGCCTGTGCTCAGATTCGCTCTCTTTTCTTCCCGCCGAGGATTATTTGTGATCTCTCTCTCTCCCCGCCCCCCCGCCCGGCTCTCGCTCTCCTCACTTACTTTCTCGCTGCTGTATTCTTTTTTTTTTTTAAATATTTTTGTATTCACTCATCTTTAAGTTTAGTATGTTCACTCACAGGAAAAATGTGCAGAACACGGAACAATGGACTAAAAATGCTGCTTTCGGAAATTATGCAAATCTATTAATACACGGGATCAGGATGAAAATGTCTTGAAGCATGAATTATCATTTTAGAAGCAACTTGCAGGATGGGGGGGGTGGGGGGCGACGTTTTTCCTATTTTCTGTCCCGTTAACATCATCATCAGTCTCCTCATCACACGAGGTAGGGTTGCAAAATTCCGGGAATATTCAAAGTTGGAAACTTTCCATGGGAATTAACGGGAATTAACTGGAAATGTTGTTGGTAATTTAGTCGCCGATGAATTTACTAGTCGATGAATCGTTGGTGACGTCGTAGCGCGTGTTTCTCGTGCCGCGCAGCGGAACTAAAGGTCGTTTTACCGGAGGTGCTGATGGAAGTAGCTGAGGAGTGAGACATCTCGCTCCCTTCCTATCTCTGAAAGTCGCGCATGTGCAATAGCGACAGAACATGGACCAATGTCGGCGTCCGCTGCCGCGCGCAGTCGCGCACCAGGAAGTAAAAAGTTCCGGAGAACTTCAGCTGTAACAGCCTGAAAAAAACTACCTGCAGTATCTGCACAGCGGACCTGCTCTGCACGGAAGCAGGACACACGCGTGTGAGGAGGAGGAGTCACGTGTGACTTCGTAACGGAGACGATGCGGACTCGCCTCTGTCACGTGTTATATATAAGCGTTTATACCTGCGTGCAGGATTCTAGAATCCATTACAAAAATATGGTTTAAACTTTTTTTTAACGAGTTTAAAAGCGAAATATTATCCTATTGCCTGACAAACGTCTTGTTTTAATCAAAATGATTTAGTCTGAAGAAGACTGTAGTTTCGTTTGTTGATGTTTTTATTAATGTTATTTTCCCTGTCCTTTTTTGTTAACACGAAAAATGGATACTTGAATTTTAATTTATTTTTAGTACCAGCACTTGGCCTGTTCTGGGTTCACAGTAAAAAGGGAAACTTGAATTTAAATTAATATTTTTTATTAGCACTTTGCCTGTCCTTGGTTTTAAATGGACAAAAACTTGATTTTTCTTTGCTTTTGTACCCTTATATGCAGCAAAGTTTATTAAAAGACATTTTTTATAATGAAGTATCAATCTTTATTGTCTTTATTTTCAGTCATCACATGCCTTGAACAACCTCAAGCTAAATTTAAAAGCTGCTTGCTAAATAATAGCAATTGAGAGTTTGTGTCATTCATAATCCGATTAGTCGATTAATCGTTTCAATAATCGGTGACTAATCGACTATCAGAATAGTCGTGAGTTGCAGCCCTACTTGTCATATACAGACATAAATATAAACATTTTGTTTTGTCATAGGCTGATTTGAGTCCTGAGGAAACTTTGGGCACTTGACTATATGCTTCTGCATAGTTGTGTCATTCTTAACATAGGTCTTTGCACAGTATTTGCAAATGTACACAGCCTTTCCTTCTACATTGGATGGGGTAAAATGTCTCCACACATGAGAAAGTGCACGTGGCATTGTTCTGTAGAATAAGATGAGAAAAAAGTTTATAAAAACACACTAATGCAATGCCAGAGATATAAATAGTTAGCCAAACTATTGGAATCGTCTGTAAACATATTTTACAATTGATGGATAAATGAATGGAAATAGTCTAGATGAACAGATGAACAATCCTCAATCAGCATGCTAATATATTTTCCCAGTAATATCATGGAAACTTACCTGACTAGTCCTGCACTCTACAGCAGGCCTCAGTAGCCCTGCTGTAGAGTGAAGCATGCTGGGAGTTATCTGTGCATGTGATGGAAGAATGCACAGTGGAGGGTTGAAACTCAATGTTCCATACATCTTTAAAATAGAGTTTTGAATGATGTTTTAATTGAACAGCGTTACATTTGCGTAGGTTTTTTTGTTTTTTCAAAATTCCCGAGCTTAACTTCCCATGGAAAGTTTCCGGAAATTTACCGGACACTTTCTGCCCCTTTGCAACCCTAATTACAGGACATTCAGAGCCTCCAGGTGTTCCTCTCCATGTCTTTGTCCCGCTCTCCCTCCCTCACAGGACAGTAGGGACGTGTTATAGAACCGATAAGTTGCTCCCGTGAGGACAGAACCTGCTGATGTCCTCACGGCAGCTGCAGCCCTGTGACTGCAGGTCGACATTGTGCAGGAGTTTCCTTCTGTGTCGTCCTGTCACTGCAGCACATTTACACTCTGGGAACACGGCTTCGTTAATAAATATACAGACAAGACATGAGGCGAAGAGTTGTTTTCTCACACATGCTGCAATCGTTCCTGTTTACGCAGCAACAACCGTCTCGATTCAAGATCACACTGGAGGCGAGAGGTGTGAAAAACACACGAGAGAAGCAAAACTCTATTTCCTCTCAACGGTTTGAGATGTTTATGCTGTTGGCAAAAAAATACTTAGAGGAAGGATGGACAAAAAACTAATTTAGTGTTGGAGCAGATTGGATGGAAAGAATGTTTTTCTTCTGTCTTTAACATTGAGACACTGAGCGTTGGTCCAAAAACATATCGATAACACGTTCCTCCTGTTCGAGAGGAGATCTTCAAATGAACCTGTTTCCACAGTTTACTGTCTCATAAGATAAATACAAGTAGGAAATCTTCTTTATTGGGAAACTTTAGGAGGAAAACATTTGGCTTATTTTTCTTGAATGATCAAAAATAGTTATCGTGATTAATCAGTAAAACAAAATGCCACAGAATTGATGACACACAGATTGCTTTCGTGATTAAAAGACCCCTCGTATCGCTGAGTGTTTCCAGGGCCGAGTTTCAGTAATGAACTGTACAATCATCACGTGTGTGTGTGTGTCTGTGTGTGTGTGTGTCTGTGTGTGTGTCTGTGTGTGTGTCTGTCTGTGTGTGTGTGTGTGTGTGTGTGTGTGTCTGTGTGTGTGCAACAGCAGAGCAGATGTCTGGGAGGATAAACGCCTCCTAATGAAGTTCATTCTCAAGTTGAAACTGATCGGGCGGATTGAGACAAAAAATTGACACAAGGCAACAAATCAGAAAGTCTCATTACCCGACTCATTAGAAACAGACTCTGGTTCAATCAGTTCAGCCTTTAATAAAAATGTAAATGTAACGGCTTCCCGTGCAATTAGCTGCGTCCGGGTGGCTCCACGGAGAGAGAGGCTTCGCCCGGGGGTTCGATTCCTGGTGATTTACGTGAAGTGTTTGTTTGTGAAGTCACGGGCGTCGTGTTGGAGCTACATGAGCGAGCTGGACCCGTCTCCTCCTCCTCCTCCTCCTCCTCTTCCTCCTACTCCTCCTCCTCCTCCTCCTCCACACACTCCTCCTCTTCCTCCTTCTCCTCCTCCTCTTCTTCCTCCTCCTCCTTCTCCTCCTACTCCTCCTCCTCCTCCTCCACACACTCCTCCTCCTCCTCCTCCTCCTCCTCCTCCTCCTCCTCCTACTCCTGCTCATCCTCCTCCTCCTCTTCTTCTTCCTCCTCCTCCTACTCCTCCTCCTCCTCCTCCTCCTCCTCCTCCTCCTACTCATCCTCCTCCTACTCCTACTCCTGCTCCTCCTCCTCCTCCTCCTCCTCCTCCTCCTCCTCCTCCTCCTCCTCCTCCTCCTCCTCCTCCTCCTCCTCCTCCTCCACACACTCCTTCTCCTCCTCCTCTTCTTCTTCCTCCTCCTCCTGCTCATCCTCCTCCTCTTCCTCCTTCTCCTCCTCTTCCTCTTCCTCCTCCTCCTCCTCCACACACTCCTCCTCCACACACTCCTCCTCCTCCTCCTCCTGCTCCTCCTCTTCCTCCTACTCCTGCTCATCCTCCTCCTCCTCCTCCACACACTCCTCCTCCTCCTCTTCCTCCTCCTCAAACACTCCTCCTCCTCCTCCTCCTCCTCCTCCTCCTCCTCCTCCTCCTCCGCTGGGGGGGAATCAGTCTGGGTATCCCAGTGTGCTGAGTGGATATTAATGCACCAGACTCACCAGAACCCTTTGGCTGTTTCCTCAACGAGCAGCGGCTGAGTTCAGCTGGGAAACGTAGAGGAATAAAGAGAGGATGGAGAAAAGCTCAGGTGAACGGTGAAAGAAAGAGAGGAGTTAATGAGCCTGTGTTTCCTTCACCGACAGAAACCAGAACATACTGGTTTCTGTCTGTTGGTTCTGATCGGAAAAGTTTGATCGGTCCTTTGGGAAACTGATCAATAAATCTAACTCCGAGCTCCAATTCCTGAGAAACCCATCACACCAGTAGACATCTGATCCTGGAGCTGGTGGAGGAGCTGGTGTTTTCACCCGTTTGTTTGTTTTTTTGTCTGTTTGTTTGTTTGTTTGTTTGTTTGTCTGTTTGTTTGTTTGTTTGTTTGTTTGTTTGTTTGTTTGTTAAGGATCCGGACCAGCAGGCGGATCTAAGAATTATTTTAAACTTTCTTTACAGAACATTTCTCTTTACTTGATTTTTTATATCTGATCCCGATACATGTACATGCAATATATGAAATATAAAGTGTCAAAGTACTTTTCTAAATTATTTATTCATCCATTTAGTGGATTTCTTGTGTCAAAACGTCTTCTTATTATTTTACTCATCTTGCCCATATTCACACATCACAATTTGCCTCATAGGGCTAAAAAAAGGTTTGACATCCTCTGCTCTTAACCCTTGAGTGAGAAAACAATATGAAATCAAACCCTATTAACAGTGAAGCTCTTGGTTTTGCTTCCCTCAGATTGTGAGAGTTGTGTTGTTGTGTTGTTGTGTTGACGTCCTTTTGTTTGCACCGACTCCTCCTGCTGTGTTTGTGTTGATCCACAGTACAGACGGTTCCCTGGCAGGTTTCTCAACCCTCTCTCCTGCCTTTGCACATGTTTGTGTTTCTGCGTTGGTTCTTCATCCATGTTTATCGTGTGTTATGTGCCCCCCCCCCCCCCCGTGTCCCCCCAGGTGACGGGCATGAGCGTGTCCCCGGGGAAGGACCAGCTGGTTGTCTTCCACACTAAGGACAGCAGGGACCTGGTGGTGTGCCTGCAGGGAATGGTCCCTGCCAGCGAGAGCCGCATCGGGGAGCTGGTGGGCAGCCTGCTCAGCCACTTCAAGAGGTGAGCGGCTTTCAGATTTGTGTGTTTGTGTGTGTCTGTGTGTGTGTGTGTGTGTATACTCGATTTGTGTTCCCTCTTCAACACAAACACTGACCTTATCAGGAGCAGTAGACCATAGACATATATAAGGCTAGATGCCTCGGCCAATGGAGTCGAACGTCACCACATGGCGGCCATCTTGCTGAGGGCGGCTCGCTCACCCGTAACATTGTGTTGTAGTGGTGCGTACTTTTTAAATAACCATAACTTGCTAAATTTTCAACCAATTTTTAAACTGTTTGGTTTGTTATAAACGTCAGAGATGTAGTTATGACACTGCATAAATTATTAAATTGTTTAGAAAAATAACATAATTATTCCTAAGTCTGCAGTGTCATAGCTACATCTCTGACGTTTATAACAAACCAAACAGTTTAAAAATCGGTTGAAAATTTAGCAAGTTATGGTTATATAAAAAGTACGCACCACTACAACACAATGTTATGGGTGAGCGAGCCGCCCTCAGCAAGATGGCCGCCATGTGGTGACGTTCGACTCTGTTGACCGGCAACGCGGCCGAGACATCTAGTGTTTATATCTATGCAGTAGACCTCCTGGGGTCCGGCTCTCGCTCCTAATGAAGATGGGAACTGTGGTCAATGCAAAGTCCTAATTCCAAGGCAAACACCTATATGTGTGTGTGTGTGTGTGAGTGTGTGTGTGTGTGTGTGTGTGTGTGTGTGAGTGTGTGTGTGTGTGTGGTGCTCCATCACTGCCACTCGCTGATGCTATCTCGCCTCATTGTGGAGCCGTTTGTCTGGAGGTGTCGGGCAGAGCGCGGCCCCCCCGTGACGACCCTGCGTGTGCCGAGCACGCCGACTCATCCATCACCGTAGAACCAGCGACAGGACAAAGGCCTGTGTGTTTGTGTGTGTGTTTGCCGGTATTTTGTGTGTCTGCATGTGGAGGAATCCCTGAGAGCTGGTGAGCGTGCCGTGGGGTTTCTGCAGCGTCTGATCTTTAGCGTGTGGTTGTGCCACCGCCACAGCTCCCTGTAGATGTGGCGTTAACCTTTATCTCTCCTTCAACGTGCTGCTCGGTGCAGAATGTGCACCGCGGCAGGAAGCGAGAGGAGCAGCTCGCGGCAGCGGCACCGCGGCTCTTGATCCTCCTGGAAGTGACGGCGAGGCCGAAGCAGGGCGCCGCTGCCGCTGCGAATAACAAACCCTCGCCGGGTCACGTCCGTGTCTGGATATTGTGGAAGTGAGAGTTGTTTTTTTGACATTTTCCAAATCTGCTCGGCGTTAATCTGGTTATTTTTCATGTCACGGTGAATTTTTTATTTTGGCCTCGCACAGAAATTGTTTAAATTGTGAAGTCGCCTCTAAAACAGATTCAGAAAACAAACACATTCATAAGAACACACAACCCTCTTCTCAGCCATGACGCACAACTTGTCTCCAGAAATTCAGAAATACTTCATTGTTATTGAGCATGAAAGTCGGGGGGGATTAGATTCCCTCTCTCTCTTTCACGTCTTCCTTTTCCCTGCATCTTATTTTTGACAACATCCCCTTTGTAACGATCTCACTTCCTGTCACTCTCTCTCTCTCTCTCTCTCTCTCTCTCTCTCTTTTTCTCTCTCTCTCCCGTTCCCTCTTTCTGTATCCCCATCTCTCTCTCTCTCTCTCTCTCTCTCTCTCTCTCTCTCTCTCTCTCTCTCTCTCTCTCTCTCTCTCTCTCTCTCTCTCTCTCTCTCTCTCTCTCTCTCTTTTTCTCTCTCTCTCCCGTTCCCTCTTTCTGTATCCCCATCTCTCTCTCTCTCTCTCTCTCTCTCTCTCTCTTTTTCTCTCTCTCTCCCGTTCCCTCTTTCTGTATCCCCATCTCTCTCTCTCTCTCTCTCTCTCTCTCTCTCTCTCTCTCTCTCTCTCTCTCTCTCTCTCTCTCTCTCTCTCTCTCTCTCTCTCTTTCCCGTCTTCCTTTTCCCTGCATCTTATTTTTGACAACATCCCCCTGTAACGATCTCACTTCCTGTCTCTCTCTCTCTCTCTCTCTCTCTCTCTCTCTCTCTCTCTCTCCCTCTCTCTCTCTCGTTCTCTCTTTCTGTATCTCCATCTCTCTCTGTCTTTTTTTTTGCGTTTTCCTCCCCTGGTTCTGCTCTCATTCATTTCTGGAGAGGAGGCAATGAAATATTTAAGGCTGTGCTTCTGCTGAGGCCTATATTTAGATGAGTGTGTGTGTGTGTGTGTGTGTGTGTGTGTGTGTTGATACGACTGCAGACACTCTGCATCTGTCTCACACAAACTTTCTGCACAATCCCTGGAAGATAAGCCAATCCACTTCAGTTCAGCTGCTTCCACACGTGCACTGAACTCTGGAGATCCACTGCAGCTTCTCCAGAGGCGGTGGAGAAAGACCCCTGGACTTCCTGGGGTCTTTCTCCACCACCTGACCCCGAGTGTAACGTCCATGTGATGTAAATAGGGTTGCAAAATTCCAGGAATATTCAAAGTTGGAAACTTTCCATGGGAATTAACGGGAATATACAGGACATTTTGTGGATAATTTATACTAACTGTATTTACCTTGTCATATACAGACATAAATATAAACATTTTGTTTTGTCACAGGCTGATTTGAGCCCTGAGGAAACTTTGGGCACTTGACTATATGCTTCTGCATCGTTGTGTCATTCTTAACATAGGTCTTTGCACAGTATTTGCAAATGTACACAGCCTTTCCTTCTACATTGGATGAGGTGAAATGTCTCCACACATGAGAGAGTGCACGTGGCATTGTTCTGTAGAATAAGATGAGAAAAAAGATTGTAAAAAAACACTAATGCAATGCCAGAGATATAAATAGTTAGCCAAACAATTGGAATCGTCTGTGAAAATATTTTACAATTGATTGATAAATGAATGGAAAGATGAACAGATGAACAGATGAACAATCCTCAATCAGCATGCTAATATATTTTCCCAGTAATATCATGGAAACTTACCTGACTAGTTCTTCACTCTACAGCAGGCCTCAATAGCCCTGCTGTAGAGTGAAGCATGCTGGGAGTTATCTGTGCATGTGATGGAAGAATGCACAGTGGAGGGTTGAAACTCAACGTTCCATACATCTTTAAAATAGAGTTTTGAATGATGTTTTTATTGCTCAGCGTTTGATTTGCGTAGTTTTATTTTTTTTTCAAAATTCCCAAAATTCCCGAGCTTAACTTCCCATGTAAAGTTTCCGGAAAGTTTCCGGAAATTTACCGGAAACTTTCTACCCCTTTGCAACCCTAGATGTAAACAAGATCACTTGATCTCCCCAGCAGAAGTAACACGTGACTTCCTGCCTCTGTGTCTTAAAAAACGTTTGAATCTGAGTATTTTCCACCTTGTTTTTATTTCTCCTCATTCAGTTTCATTGTGTTAAACCTGCAGCATCACACAGACTCACTCGGCTTCACACCTTCCCCATCGGGATCTCTACGTAAAAATAACTTCATGATGAATTATTCATCCACCTGCTCGATTCTCAGAGGAAGAAAAACTTCAGTGTTAACAGTTTTTTACTCGATCAAATGCAGCACGGCCTCTTTCTTCAACTTAAACATTCTGTAAATCTGGAAGGTTGATCATCATGTACAAATCGTTAATAATATAATATGTTCAGATTGTGTTTATATCACAGAAAATGTGACGCTTGCAGTTGTAAATCCTCCCGTCGTCTCCGCTGTCGTCTGGTCGTTGTAGTTTCTTTTTTTTTGCGTCAGCGGCTTGAATCCGTTTCTTAGAAAACCTCTGTGGATCGTCTCTGTGGCAACAGCCTGGTTGTGTCTCCACCAACTGTTCCCACTGTCCATGGTGACGGATGAAAGAACCCTGAGCCCGAGATTGATTGTGTGTCTGTGGATGCGTTTGTGAGTGAGTGTGTAACGAGTCATTGACAGGAAGTTATTAACCCTCGGCTCTCGTCCTCTGCATCGAGTCGATTGATGGTTGTGAAGCGATTCGTCGATGGACTGAAATCTGAGTTTGCATCTTTCATTCTGAGTGACACTTTAATACAGAACCTGACTTTTGGTACAGATACAACAACTGTACTTTTATACGTCCAGTTTATTCCTCTTCTCACTTATGAATGGTCCCAGCGCTGTGTGTGGGAGCCACTGGGTTCATCGATGGAGAACCCACTCGTCCCAGCAGCCGTTGATGGTTTACTGCGGAGGTGAAGGTCTTCAGCTCCGTGACAGATGTTCATGGATTCACTGCCCTCACATCTGTCTTCAGTGACGTCCGTTCATACTAACTCTCCTCTAACCTCCACCGCCGCCCTTTGTCCTTCTCTGTCTTTCCTCCCACTCACTCTTCCCCTCCGCCCCCTCCCCTCCCATCTCCCTTCACCATGAGTCAGCATTAGCGTGCGGTACACAGGCCTTCATCGATCTGTCCTGCTCTGTGTGTGTCCTTGCTCCTGTCCTCCTCTCTGAGGACCTGGTGTTGGAACAGATGGAAGCGAGAGGACGTTAAAGAGTGAATCTGGAATCCGGAGCAGAGAGGGAGTGAAGTGGAGTTAGAGGTGTTAAAACTGGGAGACATGAGAAGGAGGAGCAGGTTTACTCGTGTTGTTGTTGTTTCAGGAGTCACGACTCACTGTCAGCGGGTGATTGAGCGAGACGAGGAGTTTTAAATCTCTGAAAGACTTTATCGTCTTTCTTGCTTCTGCCGTGAATTTATTACGTCCGCTGCCGAGCTCGTGTTTTCGTTGTCGTTCATCTCTCCGTCAGCAGGGTTACTCAAAAACTACTCTATCAATTATCCACGTCATTTTGTGGCGGAGGTGGGACGTGAGCCGGGGAAGAGCGCCTCACATTCTGGAGCAGATCCGGACTTTACACTAAGCCTCGTGGAGGTTTAACCTGAAAAACTAAAATGATTTTAAGGATCAAACCAGTGGTTTCAACACGTCTCGTCCAGCAACACAACTCAAGCATGATAGGTCGCAGATTATTATTCTGACAATGTCCTCATCCTTTGGCATTTCTCAAATCTGATTTCTTCCTGGATTCTCTCTTTGTCCAATGTTGTAGCATTTCAATCAATCAACTTGTATTTGTACAGCTCAAATTCACAAATCACAATCATCTCAACCCTCAGCAAGAGTAAAACAAACAAAACAACTCTCGACTGAGACTTGAGCGCTGATGACTGGAGCGTTTTTATATATTGGGCCCTGATAGATACCAAGATACTGGTCAATTTTAATGGTATCACCAAATGTACAGTGGAAGGGTTTGTAAATGGTCCGATCCGGAGTACATGGTGTCAACCAGTGGTTCAGTCCGTTCATTAACACAAATCCATCCACTTGGATCTGTTGCTTTGGGCTGATGAATATTTCTGAATGAAAACACTTCGTTTAATAAACATGTCACCGTGCGTTTTCCTGTCACATCTGGAGATGAAACTAACATCATTTATTAGAGTGAGATGAAAATAGGATGAGAGGAGGGTGAAGTGATAGAGAGAGAGAGAGAGAGAGAGAGAGAGAAAGAAAGAGAGAGAGACGCCTTTGTCTTCCTCACCAAGGTCACCGCTTTCTGCTGAATCAAATATTTCAGCCAGATAAAAGTGTGCTTCTTTCTTCTCCTCTTTCCCTCCATCCCTCCTGCTCTCTTTCCTCTATCTCCATCCATCACCCACCTCGCTGCTGCTCCTCCCCCTCCCCCACTTGTTTTTCACTTCACATTCCTCATCCCCCCCTCCCTCCCTCCCTCCCTCCTTTCTCGGGTGCTGCAGATGCAGTTCCCATGGCAACCACTGGATCCATGTTTTGTCTGATAAAAACGCCGTCCATTAATAACCACTGCTGGCGGTACAATCTCATCCCAGACCACAGACACAGAGGAGTGTGGGGGGGGGGGGGGGTGGGTGGAGAGATTGGAAGGAAGGATGGAGAGAAAGATGAAATGTGTGTGTCGGAGGAAAAGAGCACATGCTTTTATTTCCATTGTGTAGACAGGAGCTGCTTATCAAACTGTGCTGTGTCGTTAACGTCACAAATCAAAGAATTACTTTTTCTTTTCATTTTCTTTTCATCATGGAGGCACGTGCACAATCCAAAATATCCATGTGCGTCAATCAAGGGCTCAAAGAACCCCCCCCCCCCATGGTTAAATTATTACTTTCAAGTTGAACTGGACTATTCTATTGACTCAAATGTTTAAAGCTGTATTTCATATTTAAGAACTTTTGCTTCTTTTATCAGTTGAAGTACGGTTTGGGTGTTTGCAGTAAAGTTTCCGAGTTGTTTTTTCTTCGTGCAAAAAACTTGTGCCTCGGCCAAAAAGGCTCTTTGAGGATAAACTATCTGCATCGTGGTTATATAACCTCAGATTTCAAAATTACACGCGATCGCACAAACTCTCCAACGCACACAAACCAGACTTGGACACAGTGGTTGTTTTGTGTGGAGCTCGGTGACGGAGGGATGGAGGCTGAGTGCAGGCCGCTGTGTGTGTGTGTGTCTGTGTGTGTGTGTGTGTGTGTTCATGTGTGTGGGCTGCTGACTGTAAGTGAAACTGTGCAGTATGTGTCAGAGGTTGTGTATATGAATGAGAGGGATATGTGAGTCGGTGTGACCTACTTCTCCGCTGCAGCGCCTGAATTAATGCGGTTCCTCTGTCGGCGTGTTGGTGTGTGAGGACAAACCCTCGGAGCCGGAACTCAGGTGCTGACCTCACTGAAGTTTCATTCTCTCAAATAACATAAAGTGTCGGGGTCGAGCATTTAAAAAAAGTTGTGTCGAGACTCGGTCCTGAAAAAGAATCGTAATTTCTCGATCTGTTAACGAAACTACTGTCGATTGCTTCAATTAATTTAATTTGACTGTGTCGGTGCGCGTGGCGACCGTCACCGCAACAATGAACTGTCCTGTTGACACGTGTTATAGGTATAAATGTTGTCTGTGTGTGTTACGTGTCTGGGTCTGTATACAATCTGTTGTATTATTAGTAGGCTATGCCTTCATGGAACAGTTGTGTGTGAATATGTTGCTGGTTATGTTACCAGCCATATGGAGTTTTAGTGTTTAAGCTGTTAAAGCTATGGAGCTGGCCTTACCTGGGACACCCCTGTGTTTAATGGTATATTGGAATGTTCCAATTGTAAGGGGCGTGGTTAGTCCCATTTAAGCCGGGCTGATCATTGAGTCGAGAGGCCGGACATGGGAAGACATGAGTCTAGGAGAGCTGCTGTTATAGGGACGTAAGTCTGAGAGCTCTCCATTTTAAGTGTTTGCTTAAACAGTATATTGTTATTGTCATTATTTATTTTGGCCACTGTGCCTATTTATTTTCTTATTTCGAAGTGTTTGTTTTTCGCTCTTTTGTTTTATTTTATATTTACTTTCATAATTCTGCCTTGTCGGCCTTACTTTGTGGGAATAATAAAATCCCCTCTTCTACCTGAATCTCCAAGTACTCCTGCGAGTTATTTACACCGAGCTCAGCCGCTCATATACATACCTACCTTTAACATTGACATAAAACAAGTTACAGTCCCTGACAAAAGTCTTGTTGCTTGGGTACAAGTTGACCTTAAGTACCCCTCAAATATATTTGTAATCAATTTTTTTTTTTTTTTTACAAGAAATGGCTAATTTCGATCCCAACAGTTTTTGAAATTATGTTTTGGTGCCAAACGAAACTGCTGAAAAGCTTTCTAACGGTCACAGCTTGGTAAAAGCTCACTGAGTCAGTTTTTGCAAAGACAACAGTCTTGTCGCCTTGTCAAAACCAATGGATTAATTAAAAGTCAGGTTATAAGCTGTTGTTTCTACTAAATGGATAAGTGACAAGACTTGTCAGGGACTGTATTTTAAAATTATCACGTTTTCTCTATTTTCAGCAACCTACTAATTCCACAAATGTCTCAAATATGTATTTATTTATATATATAAATATATCAGGAACTGTTTATCCGATCAGCTTTATACCTGGCGTGTTCAGGGTCCATGGAAGAGCTCTGGATACAAACAGGCGACCAGCGCTCTTTAGTTATAGTTTCTAACGATGCAGTTACACACAAAGTCTCATGACACACGCAAACAAGATTGAACTCTTGTAATTAGCTTTGACCCTTTGACCCTCAGCCTCATTTCAAATGTCTTCTAACGACCCGAGATGAGAACTGACGCTTTTATCCAAAGTCCACAGAGTTTCTAAGCATCAGTTTGAACATGAAAGATTCTTTAATTGTAAATTATTCGGAGGGCTGTTACTTCATTGAGCATTTTGACGTTTCATCCCCCCCCCGCCCTGAACTTTGCCTATTAAACTCCCACTTTCATACAAAATTCATTTAAACACAGGGCCTGTCACTGATTGCATAATTAGTTTCAGTCTTATTAAATCAGACGCTAATTACAAACAAATTGCAAATTGAATGAAAGTCTCGCTGCAAATTAGCTTTTTGTGTCATCAGCTTGGCCCTCGTCCTATTTTTAATGATTTATTTTGGAAGGATTTTCATAAATATATAATTAAACATATATATGCTGCATATTTGAGGCAGTAATTCCGTCTCCTCTCTTATTTGTGTTTAGAAAAATATTCTCAGACAAAGACAATTACAGCTGAAGCTAAAGGAATCTGATGTTATTTTGATAAATGATTCTTTATGTTAAATTTGTGATTTTCAGTTCCTCTCATGGGAACATTTGCTTTTCTCCATCTTATGCGACACTGACTGAACCAAAGATCTTGGGATTCGCCCTCTGATGGATTCCCTCGACTTTTCAATTATTCAATTAGTGCAGGAAATCGCTGACAGACTCTTTCCACTTTTAAATGAGTGCAGAGACTAATCGTGTCTTCATGTCACACAACTCAACAGTCTGCAGAGGAAGTGAAGCTATGCTGCTGCTGCGTGAGGAGCAAGATCTGGTCTATTTGAATCTGAACACCGCTGCATGAATACTCATAATACATCTGAATATACATATATATATATATTTTCCATATAATAAATATATAATTCTAGATCTACTCCTGGATCTGCCTCCTGAACCAGATTGGCATCACATTTAATTGGTTCTCCCCTGACTCCTGATTCCACATCCTTCCACCAAGTTCTGTAGAAATCCATCCAGTAGTTTTACGGTAATCCTGCTAAGTGACACGTAACCTCCTTGGTGGAGTTAATAAATCACTTCCTATTACATATGAATCATAAACTCTCTCAGATTAAAAACACCCTAAATGCTGCTGTAGGAAACTGTCGCCTTTAATTCCACATCAACCTCTGGATAGAGTCTATATATATATTCATATTTAATGGTCAAACTGGGAAAGGACATATACATATAGATAGGCACATGTGGGTGTGAACTATATTTAATCTGCCACTTGGCCGCTGCAGCAGCAGAGGAGAAGCTTCGTGTTCCCACAGGAGCTCACTCTCATACTGTAGTGTACATTTATATATATATATATAAATCTTATGCACTCAGCATCTTCAGATAGAAGCATTAGTTAAGTGCTGAACAGTTCACATGATACAGTCGGAGCTCTGCCACTTCATTGACCTCCAGGTTTGCCCCATAATCCCCCCCACCCCCACCCCCAACACACATGTTCCACCCAGCAACAGCTCCACCATCTCCCACCATGAGGCCAATTATGATTGGACTCCCATCGCTCTCTCTCTCTCTCTCTCTCCCCCCTCCTGCTTCACCTCCTGCTTCTCCTCCCCCCTCATCCATCCTCCCTCTCCTCATCTCCCACCTGCCATTAATCTCTCCACTAACGTCTTTCCATCCTGCTTCCGTCTCTGCGTCCCACCTTTCTCTCGTCTTTACTCCCCCCCACACATCACTCGCTTGTTTTTTCCTCTGTCTCTTTGTTGTTCCACCTCACGCTGCTCAGATCCATTCCATCCGTTCCTTTCTGTTGTTCACGTGACGTCCGGCGCTCGAGTGAATCGACTTCACCGACCCGAGCGCTTTAACCCATCATCTGCATCTCAGTGTGGATCTGGACGGACTTGGTTTCTAGTTTGAAAACGTGTGGAAGTGTCTATGAAACTAAAGACATGTGGCTTCTCCCCTGATGTGGATTCAAGCTGCACGTTCAACCTCCGGACAGAAGGTGGCGACGTGTCGGTAAATGAGAACAGATGAGCCCTTGATTGATTCATTGATCGGCTTTAATGAACCGAAATGGAGGCGTCGACATTAGAGGAGCGAGCGCTCGACCTCCAGTAACGAGCGGCTAATTGAGGCGGCCTGTCTTTGTGTCTTTGTGTCTTTGTGTGGTGTTGTGACTCATTGTGTTGCAGTGTATTGATTCACCCTGTGTGTGTGTTTGTGAGCCACTCAGGCCTGAGATGGTGCCGAGGCCTTCTGATCGGTGAGCAAGGTTCAGCTCGGAGAGAAGAACAATGATCCAGCACAGGGTCGACCTCCTGTACACACACAGACACACACACAGACACACACACAGACACACACACAGACACACACTGAGCCCTCCTGCTGTGAGTCCATTGTGGCTCCGCAGTGTGCGACCATCTGTGGAGCCGCTGCACTTTCCCCAGAGACACGAGCCGGTGCTTTGTGTGTTTTCCCGGTTCACTTTCATGTCCCACTGATCCTGAAACAGAGACACGTGCAGGTGAGGACTTTGTCTCCTTTGTTTGACCACAGCATCGGTGACCTCTGACCTCCTGAGAGCGGTTATTGATGACTGTCAATCACCTGCTGCCCGGAGGGAATGAGGAGAGTCCAGATGCCGCGTGGACGAACCCACCAGTGGTCCGTCCGCATTACCCCATCGTCATAGACTTCAGCTTCACTTGAAGAAGCCATAATGTATATTTTATAATCATAGATGCTTCTCCTCGAGGGCTCAATAGGCAGCGGATGTGAGACGTCACTTATAGTGGTGGAGAAAAAAATCGATTCTGTTCAGTATCGCGATATTTTGCGCCCGCGATTATATCGATACTGTAGCATTAAGTATTGCAATATTAACAAAAATATTTTTTTAATATTTATTTACAATTATATATGTAACAGCCCCTGGCTGGCAAAGCATGACGAGGAGAGTTTCAGAGTTTAAAAGATACCTAGTGTGTTCTCCACTGCAGGAGATATAGAGAGGAACTTTAACATCTGAGCATGTTGACCAACTAATTTTTCTGAACAAAAATGCCAATATTCCCAAATGAATTTAACATTTTGGGTCATGACCTTGCAGCCAACTGGACTGGACTCTAGTAGTACACATTTGTTTATTTTTCTCAATTTGATTGAAGCTCTAGGTTACTCTTATTTATATGATTATTCTCAGGTTTATGTTACTCTATTATGTCTGCTTTATGTTACTGTATTGTATTTAAATAATTGTAAGTTATGTGCTGGGAGCTCAGTGTTCATGTGAGAGGTCTCCTACTCAGAAAATAATTACAAAGGTCCTGTGTCCTGAATGTTCAAGGACAAAGTTTTTGCACTTCAGTTAACGTGTAGAAGACAATGTTGTTCACAGAATTAAATGTGACATTTGAAGTGAGGTGAGCAGTCTTATTTTCCTCATTTTTTGTAAAGCCTTTGAATAATATGGGGGACATGAATCGCAATATATCGCAGAATCGAATCGCAATACTTGCTGTATCGCAATATATCGCAGAATCGCAATACTATTGAATCGTCACATTTTTAACCTTTTGTAACAGCGCTGGTCTGTGAGCTCAATCAGTCATGAAATGTTTAATAAGAAATCCTCCGTTATTAGTGGAATCAGGCTTCTGCTGAACCAATTTTCTTCTTATTCTCTTTTATTTAATCTGTCTCTTGGAAACAACCTCAATTTTATGGAAGTGCAAATACAAAAAGATATAAAAAATCTTCAGAATAACGTGTTAAAAAAGATTCAAGACTCCAAACTTTATCCAGCTGCAGCAGGTCTTGTTTTCAAGTTCAGGAGTTTTTAATCAGAACCAGAGGATTTGAAAATAACTGTATAAAACATTGTTATTTTAAAATATATATATGGTCAGCGCCTCCGTTCTCCCTCTGCAGCCTCCTTCATCTCGCTCGCTGTGCGTAGAGAAAGAGAAACACCAGCCTGGCTTATATCACACCGGGGTTTGAGTGTAGCTTGTTTTAACTCTTCATATGTGATCAGACGTCATCACGACTCGTCCTCATACGTACAGGACGTCAGCTCAGATGGATTTTAATCCGTTGGCCACTTTTCCTCAGCTTATCCTCGGCTCTGTCTTCTCCTCCTCTGTGCCGAGGCCTGGAGCAGAACTGAGGCTCAGATGTGAGCGTCGGCTTTGCAGCTTCACCTCTGACCTCCTCTTCTCCGTGTTTACTCACCTCCCTTCGTCTGTTTCTGTCTTTTCACCTCGAAACACATTTTTGAATCAATACCTTTTTAGCTGCCGGTGCATTTTCTTCTACTCTCTTTTTTTTTAAATGACCTACTTGGTTATCTCTCCGCTTGTGAGCTCGGGTCTTTTGTCTGTAGCTCAGAGAGACGAAGGGAAATGAGAGCGGAGCAAAAAAGAAATTATATAAAAGTAGATGTCCGTACCCTGACTGAGCTGCAGTGTCGGGCCAAAGCTGCTTTATGGTTCGATTTCATGTGTGTGTGCTTTATTGAGATACTGGGTCATGGTCTTTTTAAGGAAACAGGTTTGAAGGTTTTCAGTGCTGCACCTGATTCGGCCTAAAAGGAAACAGCTACACACAACAATTAGTAAATCAGGGACTCACTTTATGACGTATGAAAACAACGACTCTAAAGAACCAATAATTAGTAAAACAATCAAGAGGTATTAACACAACTGTTCAACTCTGGCTCAGTGAAGCTATTGAAAGAATCCAGACGTTTAAACTGGGGCAGATGAGTTCCTCACACTCCTTCCATCCATGCTCAGCTGTCTCACGCCTCTGATCAGCTCCTTCAACTGTTTCTCTCTCTGGATGATTTTCCGTCTGTATCCAGGAGTTTGTCTCGTTCGACCGACTCTTCGCTCTGCGTGTGCGTCTTCCTGTTTCCTCTCCAGCGACATGTGAGAAGGAGAAAGAGAGTGAGAGGAAGAGTGTGAGAGGAAGAGTGTGAGAGGAAGAGCTGCTGCGTCAGGTCTGGTGTTAAATGCAAATCCATGGAATTGAGTGGGCGGCTCTGAGGGAGGAGGAACAAAGATTACACAGAAGAAGAGAAACAAGGACTAAAGACAACGAAGACTAAGATTTATATCCGACCAGAAGTGGGAAGCAAGATAATTGGGAGACAATGATGGTGAAAGTCACATGATCAACACCCAGGAAATAGAACCGAAAACACCAACCTGAACTTAACCATCATAGACGCGTCTCCACCTCCTTCCATTGTGCAGACATCAAGCTAAAACATCCTGGAGATGGTCAATCAGGACTCAAACGTGGTCGATCCGCTCCACCTCACGAACAAAAGCCTCATATCTGTCAGTTATTAAAACAGCACGGACCTTCACACCCACAGGCAGGTGCTCACATACATGAACGTACCTGTGCTGTCTCCTACATGTGGATCTCAGTGTGGTCTCACGCGCTGAAATATTGATGTGAGGTGTTTTTTTTAAATAAATAAAAAAATAAAGTGGTGGTAGCCGTGTGAGAGGAGGAGATCCACGTGGGCTCGTCTCCTGCTGGTCTCGGACATATTTCTTTGTGCATTGTTTCAGCTTCTCTTTCATCCGCCCGCCTCACGTTCAGCTGCGTTTTGTCTCCACAGAACCTGAACTCCACTGGTTCCATTTCTCTTGCTCAGTAACCGTCTCCTCACAGATGCAAATGTTTGCCTCCTTCATCTGTCTCCTTGATTAAATGTGGGCCGTGCTGAGAATAGCGACGAGGAATTATGAGCCTCTGACGAGCTGTTTGTTCAGGAAGAAGAATCCGTTCACGCTGACGTTCGTCTGTAGCTGTCGCTGCTTAAGCTCCTTCGTTTTATTTCTTTCATGATAAAGTGGCCGTGTCATCATTAGAGTTGCAAAGGGGTGGAAAGTTTCCAGTAAATTTCCGGACACTTTCTGGAAACTTTCCATGGGAAGTTAAGCTCGGGAATTTTGGGAATTTTGAAAAAAAAAAAACTACACAAATTAAACGCTGAGCAATAAAAACATCATTCAAAACTCTATTTTAAAGATGTATGGAACGTTGAGTTTCAACCCTCCACTGGTCAT
The DNA here is from genome assembly GCF_963576545.1 of Limanda limanda. Taxonomy (NCBI): domain Eukaryota; kingdom Metazoa; phylum Chordata; class Actinopteri; order Pleuronectiformes; family Pleuronectidae; genus Limanda; species Limanda limanda. The sequence continues at coordinate 1,711,710 of NC_083656.1, read as the reverse complement.
TCTTCCATCACATGCACAGATAACTCCCAGCATGCTTCACTCTACAGCAGGGCTACTGAGGCCTGCTGTAGAGTGCAGGACTAGTCAGGTAAGTTTCCATGATATTACTGGAGAAAATATATTAGCATGCTGATTGAGGATTGTTCATCTGTTCATCTAGACTATCTCCATTCATTTATCCATCAATTGTAAAATATGTTTACAGACGATTCCAATTGTTTGGCTAACTATTTATATCTCTGGCATTGCATTAGTGTTTTTTTACAAACTTTTTTCTCATCTTATTCTACAGAACAATGCCACGTGCACTCTCTCATGTGTGGAGACATTTCACCTCATCCAATGTAGAAGGAAAGGCTGTGTACATTTGCAAATACTGTGCAAAGACCTATGTTAAGAATGACACAACGATGCAGAAGCATATAGTCAAGTGCCCAAAGTTTCCTCAGGGCTCAAATCAGCCTATGACACAACAAAATGTTTATATTTATGTCTGTATATGACAAGGTAAATACAGTTAGTATAAATTACCCACAACATTTCCAGTTTATTCCTGTTAATTCCTGTTAATTCCCGTTAATTCCCGTTAATTCCCGTTAATTCCCATGGAAAGTTTCCAACTTTGAATATTCCCGGAATTTTGCAACCCTAGTCATCATAAGAAGTGAGCGGAGGAAACTTTGATCACGTCCTCAGATCCCCGGTCGGTTCCTTCCTCTGCTCTTCACCTGCAGACCTCATTTATCTTTCAGCAGCTCAGACCTCGGGGGGGGGGGCAGGTTCTCTGAGAGAGGGATGACTCAGACCTGGTACTGGAGGTAATCCTGGCTCCTCTGTACCAAAAATAGCCCGGACTGTCCTCCCCGGCTCCCCCCCCCATTCTGGTTTCGACACACTTGTCTTCACGCTGATGTTTCTAAGCTCCCATGAAACTCCTTCTCCTTCTCCCCCGAGAGTTTGTCCTCAACTTTTATCTCCACTTCTAAATTTGCCCTCTACATCGACTCCCACTTAGCCTCACCCCCCCCCCCCCCCCCCCCCCTTCTCTCTCCCGTCTCCTCCTGTCCTCCGCTCCTCCAAAGACCGAGGAGGTACTTTGGGGAGCGAGCGACCTTGGACTCACGTGGCGTGAAGGGCACAGACTCGCAGAGGGAACTGGGGGAAGGGAAGAGGAGAGAATTGATTTTCCAGTCGGAGAGAGAGGCCGACCGGTGAAGTCTGCCCTCGGGCTGCGGCCGGCCGCTGATGGGAAACGCCGGTCGGTCACATTAAGACTTGATGGGTTCTACGGGTTCTACGGGTTCTACAGGGTTTTAGTGGAACGCTGGAGGATTTGATGGATCAGGGAGGAATCTGAGGGATATGGATTTTTTAGGGGCCGATGATGAAACTGACAGTAAACGAATTCCGAAATATATGAGATTTTCTGCATCGTTTAAGAGAAAGAAAGACTCATATCGTGCATTTAGGTTTATGCATTTTCTTGTGATGGTTAAGGTTCGGGTTGGGGAATGAATTAAGCCAATTAATGTCCTCACTGTGTAGTGTGTGTGTTGTTATGTCTATTCCGCCCTCCATATATTGTTGTGTTACTTCAGACACTTATCTGACAAGTGTGTGTGTGTGTGTGTGTGTGTGTGTGTGTGTGTGTGTGTGTGTGTGTGTGTGTGTGTGTGTGTGTGTGTGTGTGTGTGTGTGTGTGTGTGTGTGTGTGTGTGTGTGTGTGTGTGTGTGTGTGTGTGTGTGTGTGTGTGTGTGTGTGTGACAGGATTTCAGACTAACTACCAGTTAATGGAGGACAGCTTGTCCAAATGGGGACAAATGCCACGTCCCCAGAGAGGGACTGTCTACATGACTGTGACCTGTTACAAAACGTGTGTGTGTGTGTGAGAGGGAGTTTATTTATATGAGTATATTTCTGTGCATGTGCGCAGTGCAGCCTCTGCTATTTTCCCTGAGACGGAGAAATAACACGACAATATACGGACGGTGGAATAGACACACACACACAACACACACACACACACACACACACACACACAACACACACACACACACAAACTGTAACATTGGCTGGCCGGCAGCCATGACAGATGGGGGAGTTTAGTGCACAGGAGTTGCCATGGAAACCATCATCAGCGCTACCCCGAGCTTCTCCGCTCTTAGTAAGCCCGAGACACACACAGACACGCACACGCACACAGACACACACACACTGCAGAGGTGGGCAGAACCACCGACCGAATCTGAACAAATCTGAACAAATGGAATCTGATTTTACGTTTGTTTCATATATTTTTCTCCTTGTTTACGTCCGTACACTCACGTCTTGTTGTTCTTCGATGCTGTGTGAACAGCTTCGTGAAGACATCGGATCTAGAATGAATTCTGAATCGAGCTCTGAGGCCTCGGAGTCGGAGTCTCAGTGTTTCATGACTTTTGTCCCAGGTTCAGACGAGAGAGACTCAAAGTGGAAGCTTCTGTGAACTCAGCAGTGATTTGCAGAAAATGGATTTGTTTACAAATGACACAGGCAGCAGTGATCAGTAACTGTGTCAGAGAGAAAGTGTGTCACAACAACAAAGAGGTGTGTGTGTGTGTGTGTGTGTGTGTGTGTCTGTGTGTGTGTGTGTCTGTGTGTGTGTGTGTGTGTGTTTACTGCTCTCCCCTCAGTCAGACAACAGTCGTCCTCTCGCTCCTCCTCCTCTCGTTTAGATCAAGTTACACTTTCCTCTCTCTCTCTCTCTCTCTCTCTCTCTCTCTCTCTCTCTCTCTCTCTCTCTCTCTCTCTCTCTCTCTCTCTCTCTCTCTCTCTCTCTCTCTCTCTCTCTCTCTCTCTCTCTCTCTCTCTCTGTTTCTTCTTCTCTCTGATTCCCGTCATCGATCCTGTTTAGGAGCGAATGAATCCGAGCAGCCGTTCGCCCTCAGACGCTCTAACTCCATGTGACAGCCGCTAAAAGCCAATCGGCTGCTGCGCCCGGCCTGGCGGCGCCATATGGATCCTTCCTTCAACGGCACGTCCGCCTCAGTCCGTCTGTTCTGCGTCTCAATATTCTGACTCTCTTTTCACTTCTCGTAATCCTGCACGGGCTCTTCATCATCATCATCATCAGGCTTTCTTACAAAACGAACGTTAATCCGGCTTCAACGCAGATCGTCTCTTCGATTCTCTGTCGGCCGCTTCGGACCTGAGATGATTTCCTCCTGCACTGAACAGACCTTTTCCTCCGGTGCGGTTCTTCCTTCAGACTCAGTCTCTGACACGAGCTTTTCAAAGTCCTGATGCTGATGATATATTACAACTTTATTCTCGTAAAATTAAGCATTTAGTCCTTTATTTTTTATACTTGCATTAAAATTTTAATGTAAAATTAAACCTTTATTCTCCTCGTCTCTAGATATGTTTTCCCTTTAAGTGACACTAATCATCTTATCCTCTATCCACAGTATAATTTCTCTCTTAGACATATTCATTCCCTTCCACAGTCATCCATCAACTATAATTCTCCTCGACAATATCATTTCCATGCACAATAGTTTTCATTATCTTAATACTACTGCACAGGGGAAATTGTATATGTGAGTCTGAGTTGGACAAGTGTGATTTATGACCCTGTGTGCGTGCGCGTGTGTGTTTGTGTGTGTGTGTGTTACTGTGATGTAAAGAATAATGAGGGTTTTGTGAGATTATGATGAACAAGTATGATTTATGGTGTAAACAGCCTCACACACATGCCACTAATGGATCCTTATGGTGTATTTTAAGCTTGTTAATTAAACCAACTAAATATAATGTTAAATTGTAATTGATTATTCTCTAAATGTTTGTTACTAAATGTCTGACGTCTTCCCTCCGCAGCGAGAAGAGGAAGCTGCAGGTGAACGTGTCCAGTCCCATCCAGTGCAGCATGAACGGCAGGAAGTGCACCATCATCGTGGAACCCAAGATCAACCAATCACAGCCGGACTTCACCAAGAGCCGCTCGGATTACATCCTGGCTGTTCCCGGCAACTGAGATCAGACAGTGACGGCCGATTCCAAAGCAGGCCCAGATGATGATGATGATGATGATGATGATGATGATGATTCACATCTTATTCGCTCCTCATGTTTTCTGCTGACAGTGCGTGACAGAGGAGATCGAACCTCAAACAGCAGAGTCGTGTCAAATCGGACGTGTTTTCTAGATTTCTATGCAATGCCGCGATGAAAAGGGAGCGTTAGCATCATGCTACATGCTAAATCTTATTAGCTAAACAGGTATAAAACATAATATGCACTGCTCTGTCTCTTTAAAATCCAAATTTAAAATGATTTGCTTTGTGCAATATTGAGTTTATTGTAGGTTGATTCTTTTCAGTTGAGGTGAGAGGAGATTAATCTGCAACTTGCATCATGGGAATAAAAATCCAAAAGGTTGAGCAGGAATGAAAAATCCCTGCGGCTCCGGATCAGAAGTGAAACCCCAGAAAATTAAATCCAAAGATATGAATGATTCTTAAACACCTGCTTTAATTGAGTTGTGGATTTTATTCTAAGGAATAATAATGTTAATTGACTTAACTGAAGACTTAATGAATGAACTTAATGAACCTGAAACCTCCGCTCTTAGTTTGTTAAATGTTTACAATCACGTGTGGGGATAACGAGTGAGAATCCAACAGCTGGTCAGTGACAGGATGTGTTGAGCACATCCGCGACATCGCAAACCTGCGACGTACAAAGTGCTAAAATCTGTTAATTTAAATCCTGCTTCTTATAATCTTTACTGCAATGTCTTTTTTAATATTCCCCACGAAAAAGTGTCTGCACAACTAATACTGAGTTATACTGTCCAGGGACAATATGAAGATTATAACCAAAGCATGACTTTCTACAGGAGGCTTCATGATCTCTAGAGCCTTGTTCTAGACACGGGTTCAGGATCAGTCCCGTTCGTGTCTCTTGTTGTTTTCGTGAGTGAACATAGTTCGGGGGGGTTCTCCTGGTGCTTGAACTACAGGTCAGGAACAAGACTCCGGATCTTCACCCATTGTCCTGTTAGCTGTCTCCGTGTCCAGTGAAAAGCTCTCGATGAATCTTCCTTCATCAGTGAGAAGTGTGAGTGTGATCGTGGGAGTGAGCTCCTTCAGTCTGTTCTACTTTACTCTAACGACAGGAGGACTTGTTGTGTGTTTGCTGAACCATCAGGAGACGTTGTCCTCGTGTCCTCTGGTCGCTGACGTGTCTGCGCTTAAACAATATGATCTTTTTCCAATCATCGCAGAAATATATACACTAGCATAGATGCTGAGGGGATGAAGACATCCGACTTCAAACTGTGAGAGATTCATTGATTCGTCGCCTGCTCATTCAAACTTTACTCAAAGTGGCCAAATTCAACACTTCACTTCTTTGGGTCCTTTACAACACACAAGCCAAGTTGTGTAGCTGATGTGTGGGTTTGATTTCTAGACGTGTGAGACACCGACAGACAGATTTGTGGAATTAGTAGAAAGATGTTCACACCTGAAAGTGTCTCAGCAACATTCATCCACATGCAGCCTCCGTAGCTTCCTCCCGTCTGACCTCCACGTCGACCTCAAAGGTCAAACGGGTTTAGGGTGCTGAGGAAGGTCATGTGACCTGATGGAAAGCTGCAGAACAGAAGCTTCATGGATTTAATGTTGAGATTATTTGAGACTTTAAAACCAGGACGTTTCTACCAACTACAGTTTCAAACCAACTGGGCAAACTGCTGATGAAGCTCATGGTCGACAGCTCCAGAACGCCACAGTAGTTATTCCTCTTTCTAGAACTTCCTTATTGACACTTCACTTGGCTCAGTGGCGAGATGACCTCGTGCTGTTGGTGGGTGAAGACTCTCTAACGGGATCATGGCTGTTTGGGGTAATTGGTGCGTTGGATTAAGGGAAGTGACATCAGGAGCGTTAATAGAGGGTTTTCCCTGCGGCTCTGGTGCAGTGGCGCTCGGTGCGTGAGGACGCCGCCGCTCTCTGCTGATCTCCCACAGGGCGCCACTGTTCAGCGCTCGTCATTAGGATGGACGCCATGTCTCTCCTCACTCCAGCGCTTCTCTCTCTTCTCTCGCGGTCGTAAAACGAGGGGGTTGGTGAACAAAGCCTCGCTCGGCCTTCTCTCCTCCTCGACTCCCTCTGCTTTCCTTCTCCTCCCACTCCCTCCCTCCCTCCCTCCTTTTCCACTTCCCTTCCCCTCTCCGATCCCTCGGCTCCTCGCCCGGCGCCGGCCTGCAGGGCAACGAAGGTTTTCCTGCTTTCTTTGTTTTTCTGCTGTTGTTATTTTATACCTCAGCCGTCCTGTGCCCAGGAGGCGTGCAAATGGAAAAGGAGAAAGCCCGAGCAACCAGACGAGTCCAACAAGAGGAGGATCAGGCAGAAACAAAAACCAGGGAGGAAAGAATAAGATGGATGAGGCAGAAATGTGGATCTAAACCCTGTTGAAATACATTTTCTGATTGTCAACAAATCACAAAACGACCAAAACCTACAACATTCTAGTTTGTTTACTCTCCTCTGAAATGTGTAGAATCAGGTTTAATTTATATATAATATTGAATAATTCTTAATTCGTCCGCTAAGCCAGTGACCGGAAGTTTCCTCAAGGGAATTTCTTCTAGTTTGCTCAGTTCAAGTCAAAGATGAACTTAGATTGGTGGTTGAAGGTCAAAGGGTGAAGGTCACGGTTCTTGTGAAGATGACATATCAGGAACACCCAACGTGTCAAAGGTCAAGTTCACGAACGTTCACTGAAGACTCTGGATTAACTGATTAGTTTTGAGTTGGTCACAGATCCACGGTGGAGGTCACGGTGGAGGTCGAGGTCACGGTGGAGGTCACGGTGGAGGTCACGTTGGAGGTCGAGGTCACGGTGGAGGTCACGGTGGCTTCACGTGTTTCAGCTTCTGGAACGTTGACACGTCTGGTGATGAAGTGTCTGCAGCCTGGAGCTCCACTGGCTTCTAGCTCAGTAAATCAAAGCTGTTTACTAAAGTACCTGTAACTATCACAGTAACTAGAACAGGAGGTATTGTAGGAACTATTTTCTTCAGCGTATTGATACATATTCAGTGCAATTTGGTTTTCCTCATTTATTATCAGCTTTAAGTGTGAAAATCCCTGTGGATCTAATCAAAAGAACATTCCTTCACTCTCACGTGTCCATGTCGGCCAAAGGGTTAAAAAACTCAAATCCCATTTTCCTTTCTGTAATTTATTCTGTGGCTTTAAGCAAAAATCTGTATATGTATTTGCACCGTTCATTCAGTATGTGCCTAAATTTATGTTAAGTTTATATTTTGAATATTTGTGTAATATTTCACTACTACGTCCCATAACTATACTGTAATATCCAGACCAAGTCTAAAGGGAACAGTTGTAATATTATTTTGTATAAATGCAGATCATGCATTCCACGATGATCCGTCAAGAAAAATATTTCATTAATCATTTTATCAATAAATTGATTTGCCTCACATGTTGAAATCATGTCTTTGTGTGTGTGTGTGTGTGTGTGTGTTTTGGTAAAATCCACATGAAGCATCTGGACTTGATGTGGTGCAGTGACTGGAGTGTGTTGACTCCACAGTTCCCAGAGGAAAGTCGTTCTCTCTAACGTGAGATGTGATGATATCTGAGTAGAAGCTCATCGTTAATCCAACCACTGAACAGCTGTTTCCCCCGGTGACGTCCAGACGTTTAAAACCTCTGCAGTCGCCATGGCAACGCCGCCTCCCAGCAGCTCTGTCAGCTGGTAAATCCACCGGCTGCTGCAGTGACTCAGACTGGACCCACGGACCTGGAGGTTAACTGAGTGGGGATCAATGGTCAGCGGGTGAAGTGACCTAGACGAGTCCACGTGGGAGGAGCTCGGTTTGTTTGGAGTAACGTCACTGATTCAACCTCAGGAACATCTCCACCCAGAAGGAAACTGAGACCACAGGGTTCAGGATGGGTGGGGGGGATGAAGATGAGAGGAGATCTAATTCAGTGGGATAACATAATATCAGTGGTGGGAAGTAACGAAGTAGAAATACTTTGTTACTGTACTTAAGTAGATTTTTCACATATCTGTACTTTACTTGAGTATTTCTTTTCCTGACGACTTTTTACTTTTACTTGTTACATTTGAAAAAAAATATGTGTACTTTCTACTTCTTACATTCTCAAACTGGCTCGTTACTTGAGCAGCGGAGGTTGGCGCAGCTCTCTCTCTCTCTCTCTCATCTAGGGTTCAAAATTTGTAAAATTAGACATTATATTCATATTGTTGTTATAATTTTTCAGTCAGTTGAGATAAATCTTGAGGAGAAACATTTTGGGTTGTTTTGTGTCTGTATAGGACTACTATAAAAAGCACTTTGCATTTTTAATTTTGGTACTTGTACTTTTACTTTTGATACTTAAGTACATTTCAACACCAGATACTTTTGATACTTAAGTACTTTTAATATGAGCTACTTTAAGACTTTTACTCAAGTCATTTTCTGACGGGTGACTTTTACTTTTACCGAAGTGACTTTCAGGTAAGATGTCTGTACTTTTACTCAAGTATGGCTTTCAAGTACTTTATACACCACTGCATAATATAAGATAAGGAAAAGCAACATATGATACAATAAGTTTTGATTGTATATGGTAAGATCTGATAAAATATGATGAGATACAATAAGATAACACTGGCACAGCAGATGTCAGTGTGGTTCAACTGTGGTGAACTTGTGCGAGATCATAACTACACCGACAGTCGCCTTCGATCCAATCTGCACAAAGTGTCTCACACTGAGATATATCACTCTTCTGAGACCACAGGGTTCAGGACGGGTGGGGTGGATGAAGATGAGAGATCTGGTGAGATCAGGTACAATTCAATAAGATACGATAAAGAATGATAACATAATATAAGATAAGATAAGGTAAAGCAGCATACGATACAATAAGTTTCTATATGATAAGAGGCGATAAGATAAAATATGATTAGATACAATGAGATAACACTGACACAGTAGATGTGGTTTTGTCTGAAGTTCAAATGCGGTGAAACTGGTGACCTGATAAATTTGCTATAAGTCATTTCACCCCGTTTTTAAAACAACAAATAAACCAGAGTCCCTCAGTGGAGATCATAACTACACCACCAGTCGCCTTAGATCCAATCTGCACAAAGTGGCTCACACTGAGATTTATGACTCTTCTCAATATCTTTGATTTCTTTCATCGAGATCCATGAATTAGAAAATTGTTTGACAAATCTCACAATGAGAAAGAAAAGTCCTGGATCCCTAAAATAAACTCAGAAGTAATGTTTGAGAATAACTGGACAATCGAAGGCAGAACCGACGCAGAGACTCTGGAGTCCTTTGAGTTGTCGGGTCACAGGAAGTTCTGTTTTCACAATGTGATGAACGTCCAGAGTCATGAACACAGGGTTGAGGGTTTGATTCCCAGGTCAGGGATGAATCTGGGTAACAACTGGAGATAAAAAAAGAAGACGAGTGACGACCTTGAACGATCGGTGCATTTTTATTTTTCCATCACAGTACAAAAATAAATTAAAATAAGCAGAAACCAACTGAAAAAAAATTGTTTCAATTACAGCAACGGCTTTTTTGTCTTTTTCAAAAAGAAAATGTTTTTTTTATTGAAGAGCCTCGACGCCCCGCCCCCTCGCCCCGCCCCCTCGCCCCCACCCACGCAAAAATCAAAGTCCTCGTACCCGTGTGGCTGGTGAATGCTTCATGTCACACATTCCTCTGTACAAATAAAACGATGCCTCACACACACACACACACACACACACACACACACACACACACACACACACACACACACACACACACTCACTCAGTCTCACTCACATGCAGTCGTTGAATGTCTCGTTTTGAAGTTTTTAACCACGGTTTCATTTTTTATCTACAAATTATGCAACAAGATACAGAAAAGAATTTGACAGAAATCTTAATCTTATCACTTGAGTCTTTTTTTTCTCCACCTTTGATCAGCTTTTAACAAAGTATTTTCTCAAACATCGACTCGATGATTCGGGACCGAATGGCACGTTTCCAGTGAGTCGGGGGGGCAGAGTGTGGACAGAGGGGGGGAGAGGATTCAGGGTTTCAGGTTTGAGACCCCCCTTCCCCCCCGATGCCCCTGCTTCTTCTCTGCCAGAGGGAAACCCCGTCCAAGGTGCACCTCCCTCTCTTGTGCCGGTGCAAACACTCCACAGGGTTCCACCGGGTTCCACTGGGTTCCACATGGTCCCACTTCGTTCCACAGGGTTCCATTGGGTTCCACGGGGTTTCACGGGGTTCCACGGGTTCCACGGGTTCCACAGGGTTCCACTGGGTTCCACAGGGTTCCACAGGCATCCACATGGTTCCACTGGGTTCCACAGGGTTACACATGGTCCCACTTCGTTCCACCGGGTTCCACCGGGTTGCACCGGGTTCCACTGGGTTCCACCGGGTCCCACTTCGTTCCAGCGGGTTCCACCGGGTTCCACCAGGTTCCACCGGGTTCCACAGGGTTCCATTGGGTTCCACTGGGTTCCACAGGGTTCCATTGGGTTCCACTTCGTTCCACCGGGTTCCACAGGGTTCCACTGGGTTCCACCGGGTTCCACCGGGTTCCACAGGGTTCCACTGGGTTCCACATGGTTCCACCAGGTTCCACAGGGTTCCACCGGGTCCCACTTCGTTCCACCGGGTTCCACAGGGTTCCACTGGGTTCCACTGGGTTCCACAGCAGAACGACCACAGTGACCATCACAGCTGATTCACAGCAGCAGCAGCAGCAGAGACCTTTCATTCTCCAGGAGCACTTTCATAATGTGCCCTCTGTTGGCACCACCAATCATTTTTGCATTTTAAGATTTGGATTTTCCAAACACTGCCAAAGGAATTGAGTAATTCTAAATATATATATATACGTTAAGATAAGAAGTGGGAAGCTGTGAAGGTCGTTCCTCTCACACCGTGGCTGCTCCAGTGATTGCAGGACAGCGAGGAGCAGCGGAGCAGCGTCTTCTCTCTTATTCCAGTAAAGTGTCTCAGTTGTTCTGCATGCTCTCTGTTTGGTTGCCATGGCGTCGCTATCCACCCCCCCCCCCCCCCCCCACAGCTCTCTGATTAACAATGTGATTTTTGCAGATGTGTGGTGGCCTGGTCTCCTGCAGCCTGCAGACGGATGTTCTCCCCAGGATGAGTCGTGCTCCTCTGCAGTGAAGGAGCTGATTCCCCCCGCGGCCTCACCCCCCCGATATGTTTCCAGAGCGTTTGTTGAGCAGAAGGTCGGCGACCTGTTGACCTCGGTGACGTCACTTTGGTGATGGTCAGATTTGACCTTGGTTTTGATCTTAGAGCTTTTACTAATTAGATATTCACTGATAAAAACCCCTGTGACATTCATTTGCATAAACCAGATCAATCTTCATTCCCACCAAAGATAAGCACAGTGTCTACACCAGCGACCCCCCCCACCCCCCGCACCCCCCCAAGTCCCTCGTCATGATCCTTCTATTACATTTAATGTGCCTAAATAATAAATACGTGAATGGCAATAAATTAGGTGTCAGTAAGTCGTTACACGCACATGAAAATCCATCCCATCAGTCAACTGCTCCATGTCCACAGTGTCTCAGAGCGCTCTGCGGGATTCTCATCAAAGATATGGCACTGTTTTAACATTTCTCTATGCTGAATCATAAGCACAAAATCAAACATCATTCCAAAGTGGTTGCAACACAACCTATCGACAAAAGTACAAAAAGAGTTTCCCTGGTAAAGGCGTTACCTATCTTAGCAAGCAGAGCTAAATCAACTAGTGTCACTTTGTTCACAGCATTCTCTAATGCAGATGCAGTTGGTTTATGAATCAAGTAAAAACAAGGAAAGTAACAATTGCTCCTGCTCTCCCAGAAACTCTGTAAAGTTGCATGGCACACGTGCAAAACATTACAATTCTAAGTAAAAAAAATGAAACGAAAAATGAAATAAAACTTCCAGAAAAAGCAATAAATAAGCCTCCAGGGGTTCGAGCCTCTGGGGAGTAAAACATCCACTAACTTGTTTTAATTTTTTTTCTAGATGAAAATAAAGTCTGAACACACGCAGTCTGACCTCACGTCCTCGGGTTGTTGTCTTTTTGTTTTTTATCAAAAGTCCCACAATGCAATGCTTGATTAGTGTCCATCCTGTGAAACGTCCTGCTGCAGAGCCACAAACAGGAACATGGATCCAGCATGGACGCTCGCTGCTGACCTCCCGACCTCCTGACCTCCTGACCTCCTGATCCGCTGCAGCACAAAGTGTCCCTCGTGTCGGGTTCGGCAGCCAGGGGTACCGGTTCATCCGTGATGCGTGAGGAGAGTGAGTCAGAAGGTCAGAAGGTCAGAAGGTCACTGGCAGGCGGCCGCAGCTTCGTCCCGTCCACATTCATCGCTGTAGATGTTCGCTTCCCTTTCCAATGTTCTGCTTTTTTGTCTTTTTGTCTGAATTGTTTTTTAAGGTTTTCAGTATTTCATATAGATATATATCTGTACATTAGCAAAGGATTTACTCAAGTCTGGCATTTTTCTTTCCTTTATGTATCATTGCCAAAAAAGCTTTCACTCTCGGGTTTAGAGAAAATCCATCCTCAGCTCATTTGAAAATAGAATTTGTCCTCGATCATTACAGACAAACGTCGCAGCTTTAACTGTTGAAACCTTGAGAAACTTTTATCCTCAAACACAAACGTGTGAAATAAACTCAAAATCTGATTCGATACAAAGATGTTACAAATATCAAATATTCTCCAGATTCGTTTCGTTCTGCTGTAGTTTTTTGACAATAATAAATAAATAGAATCACAAATAATCTTTTAAACTCGTCAAAATGCCAGACTGGAATAGGCCCCACCCACCCCCTGCCCCCCCGGCATCCCCTCACCGGTCCAGGCCGATGAGCAGGCGGCTCCTCTCCTCCTCTTTCTGGCTCTCGTTCTTCAGGTCAGCGAACACCTGAGTGAAGTAGTGCGGGTCCGAGTTGATCTGCAGCATCTTGGCGCTCATCAGGTTGATGATGGAGAGGCAGCGGTCCCAGAAGGTTTCCTTGGAGCTCTCCACCAGGAAGGGCTTGAGCGGGTAGGAGATCTCGTTGCCCATGTAGGAGTAGGACAGGTAGAGGCAGGTGAGCAGCACGGCCTGCAGCTCGTGCTCCGTGGCCACCTCGGAGGAGACCACGTCGCGGCACAGCATGTAGACGAAGACCACGTTGGCCGGGGTGATGAAGCCCTGGTCCTGCCAGCCCTGCAGCAGGAGGGAGCGGTCCACGCTGCGCAGCCACAGCACCGGGTCGGTGGGCGACAGGTGCTTCAGCCGGTAGCAGCGCCGGCACAGGAACTCCCCGAGGCAGCGCAGCAGCTCGCTGGTGGAGGCCTGGACGATCACCCGCTTGGGGGTCCCGGGGACCACGTTGGAGTTGGTCAGAGGAGCCTTCTTCACGGACGACACCGTGTTGTTGGAGTTCTTGGTGACGGCCGGGGTGGTCTGGTCCTGGGTGAAGGTGGACAGGTTTGCACAGGACTGAGACTTCTTCAGGTTCTCATTGTTCAGCTGGGTGACGTTGTTCTGGTTGGTGCCGTTGGGCTGCACCTTCTTGGATCCTTTCTTCTTGGCCGACACGGCGACGATCCGCTTCCAGGGCAGCACGTTGATGAGCGAGTGGCGCTTCAGGTTCTTGTCTTTGGCGTTCTTGCTGTTCTGCACCGCCGTGTAGTGACCCACGGTGGCCGACCCATCCTCGAAGAGGGCCGCCTTCCGGTAGCTGGGTGATAGAGACAGCACGGTTCCCATGGTGACTGCGGGGGGGCGTCCAGGGGCTTTAGCCGCTCTGGGTCAGAGGAGCGTCTGCCAGGGGGGGGGTGCTGAGGGTCTCAGAGCTTCTGGGAGACGAGGGTCCCGGGCTACAGGCGGCCGCTGGGCATCTAGAGCCTTGAGGGAGAGGTCCTCTGCTGCGGCTCAGCTCTTTGTGTGCGACTCCAGATGGAAGCTGCTGGAAACAGAGAAGATCAATAATCAGAAAATAATTGGTTGAGGGTCGATTTGCTTTAAATTATCCACGTCTACAAAAACCTACTGATCTGATAGAAGGTCTGTAATTATTCAGCTTACATCAGATACTATCAGGTCTGTAATGTTCTGGTGAACGTGGGTCTGAGAGGTTTATCTGACGGGACCTCAGGATTATTAGCACTATTGATTTGACTCAGTAAGTGGTGGAATGGATCAGCCTGCTGCCTGGCTCATGGGCTACTAATCCAAACAGTAAAGATCCCCCCCCCCCCCCCCCCCATGTGCAGCGAATGTTAAGAGACACTAATCCTCCTCGCTGTGGAAACATGTCCTATTGGAGGTTTTATTCATCTGCAGTGAAGAGCACATGGAGAAACATCCGAATATCTGTGTTCTGTCTGGAGTCGTGCATCAGATTCTGAGGATTTCTGCAGCACATTCGACTGCAGCTGGATTCTATATGATCCATCCATGGACATTTCATAAGGAGAGATTCATATTTCATGGGCAATGGCCGACGAGTCGCACTGAGCCATGCGCCACAGCTTCGCACTAAAATGGAAGACCGAAACGTAAACAGCATCAGAATCCGGTGAAGGTCGCGCTGGGTGTTTTCAAGACTCGGTGCATTTTAAAGCACAGAGCCAAGGTCGTTTCATTCAGCTCCGTTAAAACCAGAGAAACAGAACAGATTCGTGTTTTTATTCGTCTTTGAACGACGTGTTTTTCTTTCCTCGCTGCAGTGAAAACGCAGCGGATGCATCGACTTTGCGCAGCGTCCGATCTGCTCCGTCCTTCGTTCCAGCAGCTCGCCATCAATCTGGTGATTTACTGCTCAGATTGAGGAGGACAGTCCTGCAGGTTCGGGGGACCGTGGAATCACCGGAGACCCGGTTCGGACCTGAGACCCGGTTCGGGCTCGTTCGGGTTTTTTCGTTTCGGGGACGAGGAGCTGAGAACATCGGGTGCTGTCCGTGGTGCTGAAACCGAGCGTCATGCGTCGAAATGAAAAACGTTGACGGTCCTAGGCGGTGGCTTGGAGCTGGAGAACAGCCTCTCCTCCGCCTTGTATCCGGTGAAACCATCAGAATACAACAAGCCAGCAGGTCGTGAGAGCTCCACACCTCAGGGCGATTCGATCTAAGCCAGATTTTCCTCTCCTCCGGTTTTTCGAAATTGAACGAATTAATCCTCGAACGTGTCCCAGATAATAAAGCAAAAAACTTACCAGATCTCCAGCCTGGTGCGAGGTGTCTCCTTATGGTTAAAACAGAAAAACCATGTCGGAGAAATTGAAAAAGCAACAAAGAGGGAGTAATCCGAGTCGAGGAGAAGCCAGAGGTGGAGGAGCACGCCCGGTGCAGGCGGTGCGCAGGCGATGGAGGCAGTTGTGGAATGGATGCTGGGATGAGGATGTGCTGCTGGTCCTCCTGGATGCTGCGAAGCTGATGTTGTGGATGGAGCCACAGACTGACGCAAAGGCGGTGGTGGGGCGCCGCTGTGCGCTGTGTGCTGGGAAACTCCTCCGCCTATAGACACACCAGCAGCAGCAGATCATGCGAAGTGAACCCAGTGAACCCACTGCGTGATCTCCTTCCTGGCTCCAACCAACGCCGTGGATTTATAAAGACAACCCTATAGAGCCATATTGCACCTTTGCATTACGTCACTGACCTATATTTAAATCACCATTTAAGCTTTAACAATAATCTCAACCTGTTTATAACATCCACACAGTATAAACTCCAATGTAACTTGTGGTTAAAACACAATTTTACCATTTGTGCAATAGCTATTCTTGTTTTATGCAAATATGATGTATGGAAATTCTCCTGTTGATCAGATATAAAAGCTACAAACACATCATTTGTTCTTGAGGAGCTGACCCAGGGTTTCTCCTATAAGCTGTATGCCTCAGTTTAATAACATACGTGTTAAATATTATTTAATAATTACCTTTTTGGCCTCTTATAGTTGTTATTCATTTCATATACCTGCCTAATAAGATGCCAATTATTGATTTGTTCTTTAGAAACAAACAATGATTCCAAGTGGAGACAATTTGCTGGATGGAAATTAATGAGGGACATTCTCCTTTTGACCACGGACACAAAATAATTAAATTTGTATATTTTATTGTTCAAATTAAAAGATTCTGAATGACGTGACTGTAAGCTACATGCTTCAGTTTATGGAAATGTATTTAAGATATATTGGATATTAAATGACATTTGTTTTAGGCAAGTTGACATCACTTTACAGTATTACCAAATAACAGCATATAGACAAAAACATTACACAAAAACAATTGACAAATAAAATTCAATCACACATTTCCACATTGTGTTAAAAGCTTTTGTTTGATTTATTTTTCAACTGTGTATCAAAAGCTGCTTTTTTTAATCCTGTGTTATACAAAAAAAATGTATTATTAGGGCCCGAGCACTGATCAAAGGTCAGATGAGGCCCTATTGAAATTGTAAGGATTATTATTATTATTATTATTATTATTATTATTATTATTTAGGCAAATGAATGAATGAATTGGCTTTTTGAGGGCTTTAATTATTAGTGCTGTTGTTATTGTTATAATTATTGTTATAATTGCTGTTGTTGTCATGGTTGCTGTTGAAGATGATGTTGTTGTTGTTGACGTCTACAACATAAATCCACAAAGAAGAAAACAACCGTGTTTTTCACCACTTCCTGTCAAAAACTACAACCCCCACAATCCCCCCTGGACGCTGTCGTGCGCTCACGTCACACACGCCAACTACCGCAGTGCACGCTGGTCCTTTTCACTCAGGAGCATTTGAATAAGGAAGATGGCGGCTGCAGCAGTGGTCGAGTTCCAGAGAGCCCAGGTCCTCGTTAGCACGGACCGCGACGCCTCCATCGACATCCTGCACTCCATAGGTGGGTGTCCCCCGGCGGCCGGGTGGAGGCGGACACCGTGTCCCCTTGTCCCCCTGTCCCCCGGTCCCCCTGTCCCCCGGTGTTAGCCTGCTAGCTAGCGGCGGTGTGTAGCCGGAGCCGGTGCTGACTCACTGCGGAGCGCTAGTGGGGGTTAGCCGGCTGTGCTAGCTGGTTAGCCGGCTGTGCTAGTGCTAGGCCCTGGGCGTGAGACGTGTAGCGGCTCCCCGTTGTGTTGTGTTGTGTTGTGTTGTAGTTTGTAAAAAAGTGTTGTTGTGTAGCGTCGCTCGGTTTTCCAGTTAGCTTCAATTCACAACCCGTCACGCTAGCATGGCAACCGCTGCGGCTAACGTCATTAGCTTGTTGTTAAACCCCCCCCCTCAACCCTGTGTTATCATCACAGTGACGGGGAGGATTGTGGGTTCGATAACCTGTGTTCTCTCACGTTTGTGTGTGTTGTTGTGTGTTAATCATTGTGCTTGTTAACTAGTCGGAGTGTGATTGTGTGAACTCTGAACCACCGGTCCTCAAAGTGCCTTGTCACAGCGGCTCGTCAGCTGTCACCTGTTTGGATGATGTGTGTCCATCACACTGCTCGTTACTTCGTTACTTCGTTACTTACACAACATCTGCACAATGTTGTCATTCAACAAACTTAAAGTCAAACTTCCTCCAGGTCTCTCCTACCTGCGAGTCTTGTGTTTTGGTTTCTGGGCTCGTTTGGATAAAAAAATGGCCACTTCAGTGTTTGGGAACATTTCAAGGACGTTTATTGACATGTTGTATTATTTACAGAGAACAATAAGAAGACACAATAGTTTCCCTGAAGTTCTGCTAGATGTCAGCTCCCAGATCAGTTCAAGATCCACGAATTGTTCTCTGAGAAACCTGGGAAAATGTAAAACACACCATTTCACAATGTTAAAGAGTGACAGGGTTCCTGCGGGGTCTTAAAAAGTCTTAAAAGGTCTTAAATTTAATAATCGAAATTTTAGGCCTTAAAAAGTCTTAAAAAGGTCTTAAATTTGATTCTGCCAGAGCTGAGAAGTTAGAGGTTTTGTAGTGTTCGATGGGATTTTAATTTCCTTCTCTGGACATGTTTTATGGAACATCCTTTTATTTCAATTTATTTCAGCATGTTTAATGCAAGTTTAAAGCATGTTTAAAGCTTGTTTGACTTGTGTATTGTTATTGTTCTTATGTTGAATGGGTATAAATTTACTTTGTAAGTAATTCTGTGACTTATTACTTCTTTCATAGTAATTTTCCTTCATACTTTTTGCCAGTATGGTTGTGAAATAGGTCTTAATTTCTATTCAAAGTGGTCTTAAAAAGTCTTAAGTTTATCTTGTTAAAACCTGTAGGAACCCTGGAGTGAAATGAGTTGTTCCCTGAACTATCCTGCATCCTTCCAACTGGTTTCCTGTTAATCAGACAGCGGTGAACACATAACTTCCCTGGCGAAGGTTTAAAAAAAGGCGTATAAAATGATAGAGAACCCACTTTGACTCTTGAAAGTTCACATGTTGCATTGTGTTGGGACTTAAAAGAACCACCTGATTCTCATGGGAAGTGGTTTCCTCTCTTTACAGTGAGGAGAGATATTCAAGAGAGCGATGAGGAAGCCGTGCGGGTCAAAGAGCAGAGCATCCTGCTGCTGGGGTCGCTCCTGGCCAAGACGGGACAGGCTGCAGGTAAAGATCTAACCCACCGGCTCACTAACACGAGTGTGTGCCAAGTCCAGAGATCATCTAACAGAACTTATTCCGTGTTTAATTCTATTTATCCAGAACTGGGGGGTCTTCTGAAATTTGTAAGGCCCTTCCTGATTTCGATCAGCAAGGCCAAAGCGGCCAAGCTGGTCCGCTCTCTGCTCGACCTCTTCCTGGACATGGAGGCAGCGACAGGGCAGGAGGTCGACCTGTGTCTGGAATGCATCGACTGGGCCAAGGCCGAGAAGAGGACCTTCCTACGACAGGCTCTGGAGGTGAGGAGACGTGTTTCTTTGTGCTTTCACAAAGGTGTTAAATGCACAAACCAACTAAATAGGGACCCCCCGATACGATACTATCACGATACTTAGGTGGCGATACGATATGTATTGCGATTCTGTAAGTATTGCGATTCGATATTACGATTTCCTGGGATTTCTTTTGGTTATTTTTTTTTTTTAAATACTGGACCATGGAAAAATGTTGAATCATACCTTCAAATACAACACAGTCAAATTCACTTAGAGCTTTACAAGTTTTATTTCAAATATCAACATTAACTTAATGACTGCTGGGCAGCCAATAGAGAAAATAAATAAAAATGTGCCCTATTATTGTATAGCCCCTGTCAACTGCACACAAACTGACAGATTAAGAAATGTAATCCACCTAGGCTTCTTTTAAACAATAAATAAAAGGTAAATTAAATAGAATGAATAAAAGTTTACTTAAAATATAAACTTTGAAATAAACAAAAAGTAGGCTATTGTTGTTTGCATGTAGGCGATACAAAGCTAGTGCTTGGGTATGTTTAGATTCTTGTGCAAAAACAAGAGCTGGTCAACTTGCTCTGGGGTGATGTTGCTCCCCCCATATATCCCCCCCGGTATAAACCAATAAATATGTTTTAAAAAAAAAAAAAAAAAATTGGGAGGCAGCATGGCGATTTAAAATCGTCATTCACAAGAATCACGATTTGTAACTGAATCGATTTTTCCCCCGATCTCTACAACTAAATGTAATATAATCCTCAGAGGACATACTGCACTGTCAGCATGCCTCACTGCCAGAGCTTAGTCTCCCCCCAGCTGCCGTCATCCTTCAACCAGAAACACCCGATGTGCTGGACAACATTTAATATAAATTGTCCAGTTTCCATAGATGGGATCTACCCCCCCCACCTCAGTTAGCGCTGACATGCAGCAACAATTATGTTGTAATGATAGTGAAAACAAAAGCAATATCTCCAGATATAGCTGCCGTGTGAAGGATCAGATTTAACATCTGACTCCCGAGTGGGCGACGCTGTGGATTCAGTCACATTGTGGATCAGTCAATAGATATGAATCACCGCTGGTGTGGGAGAGGCCAAATGAATAAACTTACATAAATCAATTTGATGTTTGTCTGAGGAAAAGTGACAACAAGAGACGCTGATGCCTCTTCAAAAGTAATAAATCAAATAATTGTTAATATGATTTGGATTTTGTTTTTTTCCATCTCTGTATTTACATGAAAAATGTGTTTAAAAGATAAATAAAAAGGAAAACAAGCACAACATGTGTCTGCATGGAAAATATCCTGCACGGATCAATAAACAATTTTTCCTTATCGCTTCTCTCTGAAGCGTCGACTCTGCTTCTCTAACGGCTTCCTCTCTTCTTTTAGACTCGGCTCATCGCACTGTATTTTGACACCAAAAGATTCCAGGAGGCCTTGGCGCTTGGTGAGTTACCCCCCCCCACCTCAGTTAGCAAACATCAACAACAACTTCTAATATAATTTGCACATTTATCCCCCCCAGCTGTTTTATAAAGAGATTTCTTTCTCTGCCTCAGGTACCCAGTTGCTCGGCGAGCTGAAAAAGATGGATGACAAAGCTCTCCTGGTTGAGGTTCAGCTGCTAGAAAGCAAGACGTACCACGCCCTCAGTAACCTGCCCAAGGCCCGGGCCGCCCTGACCTCAGCCAGGACCACCGCCAACGCCATCTATTGTCCTCCGAAGCTCCAGGCAGCGCTGGACATGCAGTCAGGTCAGACGGGTTTGCTGTTCTCACCTGCAACGTTTACACAGCACATTTTTGTTTGTGGAAAAACAATCCTTGTCGTCAGTTGCTTGATACGTCCACTGGATGGCGCTACATAAGCATGGACTCAGTGTGCAGAATTACATTTCTATCATCTTATGGTTATTGCACATTAGATGCTTTTCACTTCAGCCTGTCTTTTATTTCAAGAAGCGGGAAGAAGAGTTTTTTTAAACCAACGAATTAATATCACGTTGGTTTAGTTACACCCTAAAGAATAAACTAAATATTTATTTCATAATGTCAACAAAACATCCATGTAGCAACTCTGTCTTAACAGTAGTTTGTAAAATGTTAAGTGTAAAGTCAACAAAGGTCTTAATATGAATTAGAATCTCACACAGCTGCTCAGTTTCTGTTGACTTGGACTTCCTGTCTGCCTTGTTGTGGCTGTGGATGATAACGATGGTTCTGTGTTCTCTCGGTCGCAGGAATCATCCACGCGGCCGAGGAGAAGGACTGGAAGACGGCCTACTCCTACTTCTTTGAGGCCTTCGAGGGCTACGACTCGGTCGACCACCCCAGAGCCGTCACAGCTCTCAAATACATGCTGCTGTGCAAAATTGTTCTGAACGCGTGAGTAGTTCTTAAAGTTTCATTTTCAGACCACTGTTATATTCCAATATGGCCTCTGAATCCTAACTGGTGATACATATATGTGATTGTTTGTTTCTCTTTGTGTCCTCCAGACCAGAGGAGGTACCGTCCCTGATCAGTGGCAAACTGGGCCTGCGACACACCGGCCGACAGGCAAGTCACTAACTGGAACATGCGTTGCTCTCTGAGGGTTTCTAGGTGCATTCATCTTTTATTCCTGTAGAATGAAACTTACATTGTCTTTCTCCTCTTTCTCTGTTCAGACAGATGCACTGAAAAGTGTCGCCCAGGCCTGTAAGAACAGATCATTAGCAGACTTTGAAACGGTAAGAGTCTTCTCAGTCTTTCTGGTTTTCTCTAGCTACTTTTTTTACCTGCTTATTAGGGACGGGAATCAGCAGGGAGCTCCTGATACGATACTATCACGATACTTAGGTGGCGATACGATATGTATTGCAATTCTGTAAGTATTGCGATTCGATATTACGATTTCCTGGGATTTCTTTTGGTTATTTTTTTTTTTTAAATACTGGACCATGGAAAAATGTTGAATCATACCTTCAAATACAACACAGTCAAATTCACTTAAAGCTTTACAAGTTTTATTTCAAATATTAACATTAACTAAATGACTGCCGGGCAGCCAATAGAGAAAATAAATAAAAATGTGCTCTATTATTGTATAACCCCTGTCAACTGCACACAAACTGACAGATTAAGAAATGTATGCCACTTAAGTTTAAGTTTACTTAAAATATAAACTTTGAAATAAACAAGAAGTAGGCTATTGTTGTTTGCATGTAGCCGATGCAAATCTAGTTCTTGTGTATGTTTAGATTCTTGTGCAAAAACAAGAGCTGGTCAACATGCTCTGGGGTGATGTTGCCCCCCCATATAAACCAATAAATATGGTTTAAAATTTTTTTTTTTTTTAAATCGATTTGGGAGGCAGCATATCGATTTAAAATCGTCATTCACAAGAATCGCAATTTGTAACTGAATCGATTTTTCCCCCATCCGTACTGCTTACTGTCGTACACTTTACTATTGATTGGACAAAACCTTGTTGTCCGATATGCGATATATTATCATGTAGTTTTTGTAGTATTCTGTGTCACTGTCACAGTATTTAAAGTCAAAGTTTTGTGTCTCTCAGGCCCAGAAAGAGTATAAAGCAGAACTGAGGGACGACCCGATCATCAACACTCACATGGCCACACTGTACGACAACCTGCTGGAACAGAACCTCATCCGAGTCATTGAGCCCTTCTCCAGAGTACAGGTGAGCAAATATCCTGCAGAGTTTTCGCTGTTCATTAAAAAATAATGAAATATACGGTTGGGAGAAAAGAGAACATTCAAAATCGAATGCGAATTCAAATCAGACGTCCTGTAGTTTCCCTCATGATCCAGCAGGGAGCGCTCTCTCTGCAGGACTTGTCATTAAAGTACAATTTGTGTAAACTGGATTTGGGGCGAAAGGAACTCGCAGGAACTTTCCACTAACGAGTTTTAGAGTGAAGTGCTGCCTCATGGATCATTGGATCCTAAATCTTATCTGATTCACTTCTCCTTCTGTTTGCAGATAGGACACATATCAGATATAATCAAACTGTCAAACGTGAGTATCTTTGCATCTTGAGGAATAAAAGTGTCACTTGTGTCTTTTAAAATGTGAGTTTAATCGTGAATCTTTCTCCTCACAGGGGGAAGTTGAGAGGAAATTATCACAGATGATTCTGGACAAAAAGTTTCACGGTAATTGTAAAAGTAAAAAAATCAGATAAACGCACTAACCAGGCAGCACGTGAATCCTGTTAAATCTGACCTTTATGACCCCGATGCAGGAATTCTGGACCAAGGCGAAGGCGTCCTGATCATATTCGACGAGTCTCCGGTGGACAAGACGTACGAAGCCGCTTTGGAATTGCTTCAGAACATGAGCAAAGTCGTGGATTCACTTTACAACAAAGCCAAGAAGCTGACATAGGTAAATCTGACTCTTTACACATTAGTCCAGGCAAAGTAGCGTTTTACGACCGACTAATTGTAAAAGAATTTTTTTCAGCATAGATTATTTCTATGAGGTGTCCAGAACAACATACTGAAAGTCCTAAGAAATCCTAGTTGAGGAAATATGTTTAATTCTCATCAATGTGCCAATAAGGCAACAATACACCCCAAAAAGACTAATTTTTTCCTTTACTCCAATCAAAATAAAACTTTACACAATGAAAGTAACCATGAAACGTAACATTTTTTGTATTACAAGTTTCTTTTGAAATGAATTTGACAAGAACATGAGCTCCACACTTATTGAATATGTCCTAATTTGCATAGGCAAACACCATTCATATGTATTACAAATACATACATAAATTCATTTTCAAAGAAACTTGTAATACAAAAAATGTTACGTTTCATGGTAACTTTCATTGTGTAAAGTTTTATTTTGATTGGAGTAAAGGAAAAAAATAGTCTTTTTGGGGTGTATTGTTGCCTTATTGGCACATTGATGAGAATTAAACATATTTCCTCAACTAAGATTTCTTAGGACTTTTAGTATGTTGTTCTGGACACCTCATAGAAATAATCTATGCTGAAAAAAAATTCTTTTACAATTACTTCTATTTTTGGCTCCAAAATGGGCTACTTTGCCTGGACTAACATGTCAGCATAGAGACGTCCCAAATGGCTGATTCCTCATTAGCGTCCTTTAAGTTCACGTTCAACACGTAGACTTTATTCCTGAATGTGGTAATAAATGTGATTTTTGTTTCCTTGTGTGTCCTCAGAGAACCCCCCCCCCCCCATGCGATGGAGGAACTGTGTGTGTTTGACCAGCGTGTGAGACGTTTTAAGAAGGAGACACGGGAGAGCAGTGAAAGTTCCACAAGTTCCACTGACAAGTTCCTCTCCTCCCCCCTCCCTCCCCCCCCACACGGACAATTAATCACTTCTCTTCTTTGTTTGTTGTTTTTTCTTCCCCCCCCCCCCCCCTCCTCTTCCTCCCGCTCCTCTTTGATTTTGATATCTCTTCAGGATTCTGTAAAACACTCAGCGGCCAAGTCAAGGCCATCAGGGAATATTGTACAACCACAGTTAAAAGAAGATTTAAAAAGGTTTAAGAATACATATATGTTTATATCTGCTCTGAGGTCGGGCTCATCGCGGCCCCTCAGCTGACTCCACTGCGACCTCTCGACCTCTGTGACCTCCAACCTCTGCTGCCGCCCAGTGTCAGCAGGAGCCGAGGCGTTCTCTCTCCCCCCCCCACCACCCCCCACACACACACATCATATCAATGCCAACAGTTATGTCCCACCCCTCTGCGCTGTATTTCAGATATGTATTAAACTCACTTTATTTGTTATTTGTTGGGGTTTTGTGTTGTTTTTTTGGTTTTAAAAACACGAAAGAAGAAGAGAATCAGACGGTTGCCACATGTCTGCCCCTCCGGCTTGTGTTTACGTTTCTTTAAAAACAGACGAGATGCCACTACACCGATCGTGCCACTCCCCCCGCCCCCCCCTCAGTGTTTGGGTGCAGTGTGAGACAGGGGGGGGGGGCAGAGGTGGAGTTTGCCTCTGAGAGTCTGTGAGTTTTCCCCCTGAGTGAGTAATTCTCCATTGTTAGTTATTAGCACTAGTGTGGTATGCTAGTAACCAAACAATTTGTATGGTTCTGAATTTCTGTTTTGTTTTGTTTTTTTCTCTTATAAAGACATTTTCAAAAATAAATATTTTGTATTTTAAGGATTTTTTGTCTTGTCTCTTGCAAAAAAAAAAAAAAACAGCAGGAAATGTACTCGACAGTCGGGTGGAGCTGTTTTCAGAGGGGCAATCAAAAGGGAATATTTCCATCAGTCTGAAACAATATTTAATATCAGTTCCCTCTGTTATTTGTGACTAGTTTTGAAAACGCAGCATCACATGAAAGGGCATTAAATCGATTTAACTGACGGCTTTGGATGTTTTTATTTTTATCAGGTGGAAAACTGCATCAGAACTTGACCTCAATTGTATCCACGATATTTTAGCTTCATTTCTGCTCATTGGGACGAAATGGAGATGCGTTGTCTGTCTTTATTTACTGATTATAATTGTGATTATGAGTTCTTGTATCATATTTCTCCATTTAAAACCCAAACATTCAGGACTTGCACTTCAGATTCACATCCACTTACCAACAACTTCATGATTCTAACCATTGAAAACAGATGTAAAGCTTGTGTAGCTTCTACTACTGGAAACAAAAGTATAATTATTAATTATTATGTTTTCAAAAACAGTTACAAAGTGCTTAATAATAACACAGAAGGCAATAATCAATAAAAAGACCGACCAGATAAACGGCTTTCTGGTAGAGGAACTTTCTGAGGGGCTTCACCAGTATGAATAATATAATCACATTTTATCAAAATGATCAGAGCTGATATTTAAATGCTGATGAATCTTCCTACAGACATGAAGTCCTTGGTCTATTTTAAAGAATGAGAGAACGGGAGACATGTGCTACCACGATCCACCAGCAGATGGCAGTCAAGTTAAATCTCTATAACTGCGACAGACCTTCACAAGAAGCTATTTGCAAGACATATTTTGGGTCAAATGTTCTATTATTACACAATTTCAAAAGAAGGCCAGAAAAAATCAATACATTTGAGATGGGTTTTTTGTATCTTTGTAAAGGTGACCAGTGAACCAGGAACGTGCACCTCTGCTCCATAAACAACAAACTTACTTTGGATTTCACTTTAATATGAAATTTCCATGTGAGTTCACTAAATAAATTAAATGTTAATTTATATGTATAACATATTTAATCAGATCACTTGATTCACTAACTCTACATGAGAGAAATATACTTAATTAGACGTGTAATGATGTAATAAAGATTCATGACGCCTAATTGAAATACATATTAGTATGTATTCGGCACAATTATGTTCAGAGAGAGAGAGAGAGGGGGTGAGGGAAGGGGTGGTGAGTGTGTGTGTGTGTGAGTGAGAGAGAGAGAGAGAGCGAGAGGGTATGTGTGTGTCCGTGTGTGTGTGTGTGCATTGGGTAACCGCAGCAGCAGCAGCAGTGTGTTTCCAGCAGCTCCAGTTTTCCGCGGACACGAGGACGAGGATTTATTTCGCAGACTCCAGAAAACACGCAGGTGAGTGTTTGTCGTCTTTTCTCGCGTTCTCTCACTTTTCTCCTGCGCACATGTGTGTGTTCTGACTGAAGGTGAACACACACACACACACACACACACACGGACACACACACTGTGCAGTGCGGAGCCTCCTCTCTCTCTCGGTGCTGCAGTCCGGTCCAGGTCGCTCAGGTGCGCTTGTTTTACTCATCCACAGTGTGCGTGTGCGGACTCTTAACAAACTGTGTCTCATGAATTCAAGACACATTCTTCAACCTTTAATATTCTGGAATCTAGACTCTAGAGTCTAGAATCTAGAGTCTAGAATCTAGTCTCTGCGGATCTGTCCTCGGTCGGTCGCTCCACATCTGTGACGTTTCATTGGTTTCAAATTATTCTCCAATGCATTAACTTCCCTTGGGTCAGATTAATTCCGTAAGAATCTGTGATCAGAACATTTCTATTGTTTCCTTTGCATCAGAGGAAGTTGGGGAACAAGGTTTCATGTTTCTTCAGATCGGAAGAAGTTTCCTTTAAATGTCAGTTCTCTGTTATCCAGCTCATTGGAGAATAAAACAATTAGTTTGTGTTTTCATTGAAATCTTCTCTTCTCTTTATGGATTCAGATTTGCTCAGTGCACGTGCTCCACCTGTTTGTTATGTTGTGTTCTCTTCTCCTCTTGTGTTGTGTTGTTGCTTCCTCAGAATTGCTCCTTGTCATTAGTGCGTCGTCCTCAAACACTCCTACAATAACCTGTCACTTGTTGGATTTGTGAAACTCCTCCGGGCGTTTGACGACAGGTTTCAGGACGTGAAAAGTAAACAGAAGGAGTCTGAACATATTTGCATCTTCGTTCAATGTGGAACCAGCCGGTCGTGAAGTCAAGGAGCCGTAAAGCAACGATGAGCTCGGAGCTACAGTCGACACAACAAACCTCCGGGAGCTGATCGGACGTCTGGAGGATCTTCTCGTGCTCTGGAGTCTCTGTTTGGGACGAACTACATCTGTGAGCAGTTCGTTTCCAAATGGCAAAGATTCAGTTTGCTCACGAAGGCCTGAAGCAAACCTGGAAAAAACATGTGCGAGTAGCGTCATCACTACCATCTGACATCAGACGTTCTATAATCCTGAATAAATCAGGCAATGTCATGGTCAGCTCGAACCCTTAGGACCCTTCAGCACTTCCCACTTCTGGAGGATCCAAGACAATGTGGAGAATCTTTCTGAATAATTCCACTGAGCAGAACATCAACACCGGGTCTTGGATTGTTGTAGGTTTCAGATTCCGCCACACGAGTTTAGATTAAATATCAACAACGCTTATTTCTTATTGTTTCTAGCTGAAAAAAGCTATTTGTTCCAAAGCCTTCATTTAATGGAAACCTTCTGACTCTAAAGACGAAGCCAATTTCCCTGTGCATCATAACTTGTGCGGCGCGGTGGCGCAGCGGTCGACCTCGTGACCTCACAGCAACGAGCCTCTGGAAGCTGCGTGGGTTTCCTCCGGGGATTCCCTCCCACGGTCCAGAGACACGCAGGTTAATTGCCCTGTAGGTGTGAACGGATGTTTGTTCTGAGATCAGCTGGTTCACAGCTCCGTGACTCACGCCTCCATCCCATAATACTTTCAGATCCTACAGATCAGACACTGGATGATTTCAATAAAACACAGGAACTGGCAGAAGAAGAGTCGTGGAAATTAAGTGTTTGTCCAAAGAACTCAGAACTTCTACCAGAACGTGAGTGTTTTTATTAAAAGGCAGATTCGTTTAAACACATAATATTAAAAACCTGTTATGTGTTAGTATAAATTGGACATATATTATTAAAGCAGAGAAATAACACAGAGACGGAAGAATATAAACTATAAATGCAGTTAAATAACAGAAACAGTTCATTCTCCTTGCGATTCAAATGTTTAAATAGGAGAACATTTCTGATTTCAACCTGTTTTATTGATCTTTCTGCAGAAGTGTCAGGCTCAGTATTAACACATCATCCTGACACATAGAAAAAACACGTGTGAGTAGCGTCATCACGACCATCTGACGTCAGACGCCTCACCACAGAGAGGAAACACTGATTCTTGAGATCACCAACATAAACGTCTCTAATCCTCTTTGCTCTAAAACTAAAGAACTTCATATTAAGTGAAGAACCTCTGTACAAGCATGAAGTTAATTTCACTTATTTTTGAATCTTTTTATTAGAATGTGTTAATGTTCAGGCTCCGAGCACCGAGAACTCATTTACTGATCTTTCTGCTGAAATGTCAGGCCGGGTTATTTAGCATATTGTTCGTGACAGATGGAAAACAGCTTCATCAGATTCTGAAAACCTCGTGTGTGCATGAACAGAACTCGTTTCCTTCTGTTGGACGAGCAGATCAGTGGAACTCGGTTGAAACGTCTCAGTTCACTTGTCTCCGGCCCAACGCTGCGGATCAATAAACAGGAATAAACAAACGCTCCTTGCAAAGTGAACGGTGGATCAGGCGCCGCCCGCTGCTTTGTTGGATTCCTCTCGTCTCCCGTCAGGCGTGACGCGCTCGTCCTCCTGCCGCTGCCGAAGCAGATGTGTTTACTTTTCCCTCCTGGAGTTTCCATGCTTTCATCAGCGAGGCCACAGCGAGCTGTCAGCGCACGCAACGCAAAAGCAGATGTGTTGAGACGATTGTGTGTTTGCTGTGAAGGCAGCGGCTTGAAGCTGAAGCTGAAGCTACATCCATAATCCTACATTTCAGTTTGAAACGCTTGAACTTTAGAGCCGCTGAACCAGTTTGGAAACGCTGCTGGTCCCAGTTTGAGTTTGAAAACTTTGGGTTCTAGTCTGGACGGACTTTTCATGGAGAAGTGAACTCGTCTTTGTCAGACTTCTGCATCAAATCGTGCTGATGAGAACTAAAAAAGAACATTCTGATGGATTCTCGATTATATTCTTTTGCATTCTGATTTATTCCCGATTAATAGAACAATCTGAAGTTGGGGGACACAAACTTGAACGTCTGATGTCAGATGGTAGTGATGGCGCTACTCGCACATGTTTTTCCAGGTCAATATGTTCGATCTGAGAATTCATATTCATTTCCTGCACAGTATGAACTGGGATTCAAACTGGTACGGAGCCAAAACCCTCATGTGGACCAGTTTGTTTTAGTTTGAAAACCGTTTCTTGAATGAAAACCCAGTCGTGTGGGCGTCGGCAGACAATGGAAACTTTTAGAAATAATCCTGAATGAACGTCAGATACTTGAATCTCCTCCTGCTTCATGCTGATGAGTGACTAGCAGCAGCAGCTGTGGAGATTAAACTGGTGATTCCCCGGTGTCACCGCCTGGTGCAGAGTGAATCCCAGTGTCGACCCTTTGATCAGAGACGGAGCCGGAGCGCCAGCAGCCAGGTGGAGAGCGTCCGGATGGCACCGGGCCGGATCTCCTAATCTCCAGATCTCCCGTCCTGCTGCTCCGCCGTGCTCACGGTTCATTAAGAGATGAAGTCGTGTGTTGTAGAATCACTTCACTGGGATTCGCTGTTTAACTCGCAGAACTTTTTAAGTGGCTTTTTATGTAACGTTAACTCGCTCCTTCACTTCGGCTGATTGCTTGTTGTCGTCGGAGAGTGATCAAGCATGTGAGCAGGTTTTACTGATCCTGGTTTCAAGTCGGCAGTAGAGTTCACCTGAGTTCCTTGTTCCCATTGGACGATATATCTGAAGACATCGTTAATCAGGCATCAGAGTAGATGAGTGAGTCTAATACCTGATGACCTGTTAAAGGTGTTTCATCGACTAAAGGAGACGTTTCATGTTTTCTCTGTTTCTTTCCTCTCGTGTCTTATGAAGATTTTCTGTAATTGTTAAAGTTCTGCAAAGTTAAAAAACACAATGTCTCTAAAAACCAGTTGTTTGAGACAGAGGCTGAAAAGAGGAGCTGCAGCAACGGACAGTCGGAGGAAACACTGATAAAGAGATCGAACCTGAACATGAGCAGATTATGAATTGAGTTGCATTTTCTTTTGTACTTTCTACGTCTACTTTGAAGTATTTTTTACTGCACATTAATCTGACGGCTTTACAGTAGTTGCTGAAATCTTTTTCATATTAAGGTGTTGGGTTAAAAAAGCACTAGAAGAAAAGCAGGGACTGGTTGGGTGACATGTTTCCCTTCATCGTGTTGCATTAACACTCTGTTTTCTGTTCTGCTGCCCAGACTCGTCTCCGCTGGAGGAACATCTCACCTCCGGATACACACACACCCCCCCCTCACACGCTGTGTACAGGCAGCTGATTGGACCCGGGTGTGAGCGGTGACCATGGGCGAGCAGAGGTCCGTCCAACCCGTCCTGCTCCTGCTGCTGCTCCCGCTGCTGCTCGCCAGGCTGTCGCAGCTGTGGGCGTTTCCCTTCAGCCCGTCGCTGGACCTGGACGTCACGCCCAGGACAACGGTCTTCTCCAAAGGTGTGTGGGGGGGGGGGGTGGGGGGGGGTACAGAGACATCTCCTTTCACTCAGGACACAAGGACACTGTGTGAAGTGAATATAATGAACCATGTTGTTGTAGCTGAGTTTAGAGCTGGAACCTGCAGCAGCGGCTCAGTTTCAGATCTTTTTTATTCAGTATCATAATAATCCAGTTGCTCTGCAAACATGATCTGGAAAATACTTTTTGCCAATTTGTACACAAATAAACAAACGATGTCAACATATGGAACATTATGGGAACTGTACTTGCAAGTTGTTGACTGTTAAAAACCCAGATTCCAGTTGCCTCCGTGCAGCTCTCACCTCACTGTCCTGATTTGATGCTGCTGCAGCTTCCTCCTCCTCCTCCTCCTCCCCCCCCCCCCTCTAAAGAAGTGGCACAGATTTTGAAGTTGGCCCTGAAGACGTCTCCTTTATGCTCCGAGTTATTAATGCTCTCTCTCTCCAGCGCTGTCCCAGATCACACGGCTCAGCAAACTCTTCTAATGAAACAACAGACAGGAGCTGATCCGGGTCCGAGCAGAGAAACCGCTGAGCACACGGGTTCTTCGGACACTGGCGTTTTCACACAAACATACAATCAGCACCTCTGCGTCCCCCCCCACCCCCCTCTCCGGTCCTCAGAGGACGAGTATTATTAGAGGACGGGTGGAGGAACAGGGTCGACTCATAAGAGCTGGAGAGAGAGAGAGAGAGAGAGAGAGACGACGGGAGAATCAGAACGATGTGACCACGAACATCGTCTCCAGATCGGCTCCTGGAGAAGTGCACTGATAGATTCGGTGCGTTTGATTCATTCAGGAATATTAATATAAATAAACTTTGAATAAACAAACGACCAGCGCTTGCTTTAATATCCACCGTTACTTCTCAGCTAAATGAAAAGGCTCCTCAGTCGTGAGGCAGCACAGTGAGTTTCTAACGGCGTCCATCGTCTGTTCTGAAAGCTCTGACTCGTCCCCGGGTTGTTTATCTCCTCCCCTCTGACCCGGCCTCGGGTTATAAATCACACGTCCTCTGCTTCCTGTGCTGCAGCCTCATCATCGCACATCTTGGTTTTCTCTCTTTGCCCTCGCACCAACTCGTCCTTGACCTACTTTCCATCCACTGGGGGAAGCGAGTCCGTGCACGTGTGTCAGCTCGCGTCTCATCTGTCTCCATATGTGTCTGAGTAAAAGGGTTTGGGGGGGGGGGGTATTTGGACGTCACTTTCCCTGTAGAAACACATGTGGGTGACGTGTGTGTGCGATGCTCTATATGGGAATAACGTAGATGTTGTACGTGGGTGTCGCCACCTATGGGCGACCTTGTGGGAGGATTGATGTAGTGTCTCTCGGCCGGGTGGGGGGGGCTCAGGGTGATGAGAGAGAGGAGAATCGTTGGAGTGGATCCTCGTCCCGGCTTCATATTCATCAGGACAGAATGAATCGATGATGTCTGTGTCGTCACGGAGCCGGAAAAATCAGATGATGCAATTTGAAGTGAAAGAAGCAGGAAGTCAAATCAACCTCACTTCCTGTTTTAGTCTCATTTCAGTCACGTGATTTGTGTTTTGAGGCGTTTTAGTGAGGACGCGGATAAAGGTTGTTCTTTTGAAATGATATTAAAGACGAGCAACAGACGAAGACTATGGAGGACCATACATGACTTAAGTATAAATAAATAAATACAGAAATAAATAAATAAATACAGCAATAAATAAATAAATACAGCAATAAATAAATAAATACAGAAATAAAAAAGGAAATAAATTAATTAATACAGAATTAAATAAATAAATATGTTAATAACAACAGAAATGTCTAAATAAATGTCTTAAATATATTTGCACATTTATTTATTCCCTGATTTATATTTTTCACGTTTTCAATCACCTTATGCTAATGAGAAAGGCGGGCCTAACCGCAGTCTCGAGCAAATATATTTAAGACATTTATTTAGACATTTCTGTTGTTATTAACGTATTTATTTATTTATTTCTGTATTAATTAATTTATTTCCTTTTTTATTTCTGTATTTATTTATTTCTGTATTTATTTATTTATACTTAAGTCATGTATGGTCCTCCATAGAAGACGTCAACAGGACGAGAAGATTCCAGATGGTGATGAGGACCGATCTCCTGCTGCTTCTTCAGATATGAAACACAAACTGTCCTCGTGTTGGTAAACATCCTCGTGTGGAGTTGTTTGTTGTTTTGTTGACAAGTTATCGATCCATTTATCCGTTAATAGAGAAAGTTCTGCAGCTTCAGGCGATTTCACCGGATTGTGTTGTCACTGTTTGACCGAGTTCTGAACTCTGATGTTTGCCACCAGACCTGAAGTAATGCACTTGTGAAATATTGATGCTCCTGTAACTTGCTGCCGTGTCGAGGTTTCGCTCGTGAGCCTCCATGTTGATGCTTCGCCTTCCCGTGCACCAGGAGAGTTTTCTCATCTCGTCTGGAGATCTCAGATCCGACGAGTGGAGCCAGCGACGGTTCAACAACTCTCAGTTCAGCCGAGTCTGTTGTTGTGTGAGTCGAACGTCCGAGCAGCTGCGTGTCCAGCACGTTGAACACAGACAACATCGATTATTTACTCACATTATCAACTTGGCCACGGACGCTGTTTGTTTGTTTTTCCTCTGTGGCGTCATTTCACGCTTCGGACTCTTAAATCGGCAAAGACGTCCATGAGGACTTGATCCTGTTCCGATGTGACAGAATCTCATCGGTGATTCACTGAAAGCGTTTGTGTTTAGATTTAGATTTCTTTATTTTATCCACACAACGGGGAAATTCACTTGTTACAGCAGATAAGAGAAAACAGAATTTAAGTACCAGTGCCGAAGCACAATAAAAAAGATCACAATATGTACACTACTAAACTACACATAATGAGAGTACAGAAACAAACAACCTGCAAAACAGACACTGTGCAAAAGCAGGTACTGGGGAGAAAGTGGAGTGATGTAAGTGTTATTGTAATGAAAACAAAAGTATTATAAGTAATATTGCAACAGTAGTGACCATGATACAGAAAATAATTAAAAAGTAAGTGACCCTAATATAAATAATACTACAAGATAGCATAATGGAAATATAAATATTGCAATGTAACCATTATAAGTGTCGGCTTCTTTGTGCCTCTGCTGCTAAATCGATCCCTTTTTAAAACGTCGCTGGTGCCAAAGATGCCAGAACCCAATTTTCACGACATTTTCCAAAGTTCTTGTCTCATATGTCGACCCCTGTGATCGACAGGACGTCCGTTAAGGATTGAGCAGATTGACTAATAGGATGGAATAACTGAGGAGACGTTGTGTTGTATTGTGGTTCAGCAGGACACCCAGTTGTGCGTTTGTTCTTACACAACACCGAGTCACTTCCCTGGCTCTCGGGCCTGGTGCAGAAACCAAGAGAAGCTTATATAATGTGGACAGAGTTGACAACAGCTGACAGTTCTTACACTGTTCAAAGAAGTTAAGTCAGGCTTTCCTTCCAGCATTTG
>NC_083656.1:1614718-1669718 GCF_963576545.1 Limanda limanda | reverse complement strand
TTAAAATTAGATTAGATTAGATTAGATTTCTTTATTTATCCACACAACGGGGAAATTCACTTGTTAGAGCAAAAAAGAGAAAAACAGAATTTAAATAACAGTGCCGAAGCAACAATAAAAAAGAAAGATCAAAATATATACACTACTAAACTACACATAATGAGAGTAAAAATATACAGAAAACAAAAACAACCTGCAAAACAGACACTGTGCAAAAGCAGGTACTGGGGAGAAAGTGGAGTGATGTAAGTGTTATTGTAATGAAAACAAAAGTATTATAAGTAATATTGCAACAGTAGTGACCATGATACAGAAAAAATAATTAAAAGTAAGTGACCATAATATAAATAATACTACAAGATAGTATAAAGGAAAATATAAATATTGCAATGTAAATCAATAAACAGCAAGTGACTTCACACACTTGTTTATCGACTGTCACTTGCAGTAAATCACTAAATGCACCAAACTTCGTTGACATTTTATAACATTTTTACTTGGACGTTTATTTTTTAAAACAGAAACTGAATAAATATCACATAAGAAAAGTTTTTAGCGCATTGCAGCTGTAACTCGTTCAGTTCAGGCAAATCACTGTCTTTAGTTTCCAAGGAGACACTTTGCAGGCTGCTCATAGGTCTGGTTTGTGTGTGTGTGTCTGTGTGACTGTGTGTGTGTCTCTGTGTGTGTGTGTGTGTGTGTGTGTGTGTGTGTGTGTGTGTGTGTGTGTGTGTGTGTGTGTGTGTGTGTGTGTGTGTGTGTGTGTGTGTGTGCCTGTGCAGAGGCGGACTTCGTGGGCTCGGTGCTGCTGAAGGAAAGCATCAACAGCTCCATCGGGGACGACGACAAGATTTACTTCTTCTTCACGGAGCGGAGCCAGGAGCAGGCGTCCTACCCGAGCCAGACCAAGGTGTCCCGGGTCGCCCGAGTCTGCAAGGTCAGAACCCGGGAGCCGAGCCGAGCCGTGCTAACCACACTCACCGGGTTCAGGAAGTTTAATAATGAAGATGGGGGGGGATTGATTCAGGTTTTCATCTCCATCACAGAGAAAGAGTTTCTTCTCTCAGCTGCAGATCTGCTCCTCCGGTCGTTTCACTGAGTGAAGCAGCAGTTTCTTCTCTTTCTCACTGTTGCCAGGCAAACTACCAGCCCGCCAACCTCCACCTCTAATGGCAGCCCCCCCTCCCCTGCCTTTAGTGCCATCTCGCCCTCTTCCTCGCCTCCTCCTCCTCCTCCTCCTCTTTCTCCCTCTCACCTCATTTCACTTGCGATCAGCATCTCCGGTCCAGACAGCGCCCGTTTCCTCGAGGTTCCTCTTCCTCCTCTCGCTCTTCCTCCTCTCGCTCTTCCTCCCTGCCGTTTCTTTTATTTCACACATGCTGGTGTAATTACCGTCACATTCCAGTTCGCTGCTGGGCTGAAACCACTGTTCAAGTCTTTTTGTATTATGACCGAAACAAGAATTTCACATTTAACACCTTTTTGGGGAGATGGTGAAAAGAACTCGCAGCAGAAGAGATCTGATTGGATGTTGGTGTTAACAGCCAATCAGAGTGAGTTAAACTGCCAGGACCAGTGAGCGGACTGGGATTCTGGCCGGCAACAAAGGGACCGGCTGTGGTTCTCTGTTTCAGGACCAGCTGGAGATGATAATTCCACAGATTTATGATTTAATTTCTTGTATCCCAGCTTCTCCTGGAGCTGCTCCACTTCAGTTTATAGCCTCTTTTTACGACATTGGAATACATCACATTTCTGGCTTCATCCATCGATATTATATATCCATGTTTACTGCCCATAGTGACGCCTTCTGCTGGATATTGATTAATTCATCAATGTCACTTTGAAATATATTGTGATTTTCCTGCAAGAACTCTAATCACTTCATTCTCGGTGTTTGGATTCTTTGAGTTCAGGCTCTTCATCTTTCTCCTCGTGCAGCTGCAGCCTTCACCTCAATCTGACTCCGTTCACTGCAGACTTGATTAAAGTGAAATATAAATTTTAAATGGCCCGACCTTGTAATTGCAGCTGTGACTTTTAACTAAAGCGACTCGTAAAAGTGACAACGCCGCTTGTTCCGACCTGACATCAGGAGAGGAGCTTAGTTTAGTCTTTTCACAGCCGTGAGTGCTTTGTTTTTGTTGTGCATCAAATTGAGCAAATTAAAACATCCATAAACGTTTTACCAGCTTCAGCGGGCAGGCAGCACCACTGACACTATACACGCACTCGCTTCAAGCTTATAGTTAAACAGCAGGTAGACGGAGTGTAGCTGAACACACCCACCTCTGCAAGAGCGACCAATCAGCTTCGAGGAGGAATCATCTGGAGAAACCCTTAAAGTAATATTCCCTCCGAAATTGATGAAAATCCATTATCTTTAAATAACCATTTTCGTCAGATCGCACATTCATTTACAATAATAATAAGCAAACAACTGCAGGCCATGAAATAATTAAGGATTTTGTCTTCACAACCTTTGAACTCTTCATGTTCCACTAATCCTCCCTGTGTCTAAAAGAAGGAAACGAGGTCTGGCCTCCTCTCCTCACAGCTGTGGAGAGTCTCATGACTCTGAACTAGGCCACAGCGTCGCATGCAGATGTCGAGCGGCTCCCTGCCTCGGCCCTCGTGGCCATAGATCTATATATAAAGACTAGATGTCTCGTTCGACGGAGCCGGACGTCCGCACATGCTAGGGGGCATCTCGCTCACCCATAACATTGTGTTGGTAGTGGTAAATAACCAGAACTTGCTCAATTTTCAACAGATTTTTAAACGATCTGGTTTGTTATAAACGTCAGAGATGTAGTTATGACTAAGGTTGCAAAGGGGCGGAAACTTTCCGGTAAATTTCCGGAAAAACTTTCCGGAAACTTTCCATGGGAAGTTTAGCTCGGGAATTTTGGGAATTTTGAAAAAAAAACAACTATGCAAATTAAACGCTGAGCAATAAAAACATCATTCAAAACACTATTTTAAAGATGTATGGAATGCAGCACACACTGCACGTTGAGTTTCAACCCTCCACTGTGCATTCTTCCATCACATGCACAGATAACTCCCAGCATGCTTCACTCTACAGCAGGGCTATTGAGGCCTGCTGTAGAGTGCAGGACTAGTCAGGTAAGTTTCCATGATATTACTGGAGAAAATATATCAGCATGCTGATTGAGGATTGTTCATCTGGTCATCTAGACTATTTCCATTCATTTATCCATCAATTGTAAAATATGTTTACAGACGATTCCAATTGTTTGGCTAACTATTTATATCTCTGGCATTGCATTAGAGTTTTTTTACAAACTTTTTTCTCATTTTATTCTACAGAACAATGCCACGTGCACTCTCTCATGTGTGGAGACATTTCACCCCATCCAATGTAGAAGGAAAGGCTGTGTACATTTGCAAATACTGTGCAAAGACCTATGTTAAGAATGACACAACGATGCAGAAGCATATAGTCAAGTGCCCAAAGTTTCCTCAGGGCTCAAATCAGCCTATGACACAACAAAATGTTTATATTTATGTCTGTATATGACAAGGTAAATACAGTTAGTATAAATTACCCACAACATTTCCAGTTTATTCCCGTTAATTCCCGTTTATTCCCGTTTATTCCCGTTAATTCCCATGGAAAGTTTCCAACTTTGAATATTCCTGGAATTTTGCAACCCTAGTTATGACACTGCATAAACTATAGATTTTTTTAGAAAATAACATAATTATTCATAAGTATGCAGTGTCATAACTACATCTCTGACGTTTATAACAAACTTAAACCGTTTAAAAATCGGTTGAAAATTGAGCAAGTTATGGTTATTTACCACTACCAACACAATGTTATGGGTGAGCTAGCTGCCCCCTAGCAAGATGGCCGCCATGTGCGGACATTCGTCTCCGTTGGCCGGCAACGCAGACGAGACATCTAGCCTTTATATATGATATCTATGTTCGTGGCAGCCAGACACCGGGCCGGGTGGAGGCCGGGTGGAGGCCGGGTGGAGGCCGGGTGGAGGCCGGGTGGAGGCCGATCTGCCGGCGGTGACGCCTCTGGCAGTCTTCTCTGAAACCGCTGACATGGAGCCATTTCCTGAGCTGCTAACGAGTCGGCCTCCTCCTCCTCCTCCTCCTCTCTGCTCGGCTCCGACTTCCTCGGCCATCACAACCTAGTTTCACAGAGAACAGTGTGTTTCAGTGACACAGGCAGATGATTTGTGCTATTTTTAGTAATTTCTTCTATATTATGAATTCAGAAACCAGCCTCACGTTACACAACAGCACCATCTCCAGGGATAATTCATCCACAGGCGTTTCTTTACGATGACATCCTTGGATTCTCTCAGATTTACATGGTGACGACTCGCTGACCCGACTGTGATTGACGTAGATTGTGATTCATCGGATCCCTTCAGCTCTTCCCACAGTAATAACCTGGCATCCATCTCCATAGGACTCTTTTATGATGTCTTCTCCGCAGCATCCATCTTCCCGTCCCTGCCAAGGCCAGCTCGCATCCATCTGCAGTCCTCTCCCTCTCTTTGCTTTTCCCTGTCACTACCAATTGAGTTGGTGTTTTCGATGGAAGTTCTCCTGATGCCGACAGTTTAGTTTGAGATTCTTCGGTGTCAAGTGGATTTTAAGCTGCTTTGTCTCTCTGTGTGTGAGGCCGAGGCCGGCAGAGCGATCTGATGAACGACACATCTCTGCAGAAGACGTAAACACAGACGAGTTTTTAAAAAATTGAGTCGACTCCCTCTCTTTTTCCTCACTTTAAAGGAGGTGTGCTAAATGACTCTTTTAGAGAGAGAGCTCCTGCAGCTTCACCTCCCACGGCTCCAGAAATGCAATTAGAGCAAATGTGCCACAGTCGATGTTCTCAGAGTTAGAAGTCTAACGCTTCAGCTCCACTTACATAAGACTCTACCTCTCTCTCCTTGCCTCCTCTACGAGTATAACTAGTAGTCCAGGCAAAGTAGCGTTTTACGACCGACTAATTGTAAAAGAATTTTTTTCAGCATAGATCATTTCTATGAGGTGTCCAGAAAAACATACTAAAAGTCCTAAGAAATCCTAGTTGAGGAAATGTGTTTAATTCTCATCAATGTGCCAATAAGGCAACAATACACCCCAAAAAGACTATTTTTTTCCTTTACTCCTATCAAAATAAAACTTTACACAATGAAAGTAACCATGAAACGTAACATTTGTTGTATTACAAGTTTCTTTGAAAATGAATTTGAATATGCAAATGAGCTATACACTTATCAAATATGCCCCAAATAGGCTTAATTTTTCCTTTACTCCTACCACAATAAAACTTAACATAGTAAAAGTATTTATGAAAAGTAACTTTTTTTGTATTACAAGTTTCTTTTGAAATGAATTTGACAAGCACATGAGCTCCACACTTATTGAATATGTCCTAATTTGCATAGGCAGAAACACCATTCATATGTATGACAAATACATACATAAATTCATTTTCAAAGAAACTTGTAATACAAAAAATGTTACGTTTTATGGCTACTTTCATTGTGTAAAGTTTCATTTTGATAGGAGTAAAGGAAAAAAATAGTCTTTTTGGGGTGTATTGTTGCCTTATTGAAACACAATGATGAGAATTAAACATATTTCCTCAACTAGGATTTCTTAGGACTTTCAGTATGTTGTTCTGGACACCTCATAGAAATAATCTATGCTCAAAAAAATTATTTTACAATTACTTCTATTTTTGGCTCCAAAATGGGCTACTTTGCCTGGACTATAGGTGTAAATCATGATTTGATTGCTATCGTTTTGTAGACGTACGTTTGTCACTTTTTATTACAATCAGATTAGTGGCCATCGACGCACACGTGATAAATGAGGGCGTGGATTTGAGGGATTGGAAAGTGTAAATGCCAGAATACATCATCTCAACTGAGTGACTGGATCTTGGCTTGCATTGATTTTCTCGTCCCTCTGCTGTCTCCTGTGGCTGCAGACGGACTGGGGGGGCCAGCGGACCCTGCAGAGGAAGTGGACCTCCTTCCTCAAGGCCAGGATGGTTTGTTCCGTCCCAGAATACGAGCTGCACCTCAACATCCTGCGCAGCGTGTTCGTGCTGCAGGGGCGGGACGCGCAGAGCAGCATCTTCTACGGCATCTTCGGCCTCGAGTGGTAAGAGACGTTAACTTCTGCTTTCATAGAGCACAACGATTTCTCTGATTCCAGGCGGGTGCAGGGTCACAAAGAAGGTGATTCGCTCTTCCACCGTGACCTCACTCCTCCTCCTCTCCCTCTTCTCTCTCTCTCTCTCCCCCTTCTCTCTCTCTCTCTCTCTCACTCTCTCTCTCTCTCTCTCTCTCTCTCTCTCTCTCTCTCTCTCTCTCTCTCTCTCTCTCCCTCTCCTCACTCCTCACTCCCCCTCCTCTCCCTCTTCACTCCTGCTTCTCACCCTCTCCTCACTGCTCCTCCTCTCCCTCTTCTCTCTCTCTCTCCCCCTTCTCTCTCTCTCTCTCTCTCTCTCTCTCTCTCTCTCTCTCTCTCTCTCTCTCTCTCCCTCTCCTCACTCCTCTCCCCCTCCTCTCCCTCTTCACTCCTGCTTCTCACCCTCTCTTCACTCCTCCTCTCCCTCTTCTCTCCCTCTTCTCCCCCTTCGCTCTCTCTCTCTCTCTCTCACCCTCTCCTCACTTCTCCTCTCCCTCTTCTCTCCCTCTTCTCTCCCTCTCCTAACTCCTCCTCCTCTCCCTCTTCTCTCCCTCTTCTCCCCCTTCTCTCTCTCTCTCTCTCTCTCTCTCTCTCTCTCTCTCTCTCTCTCTCTCTCTCCCTTCTCTCCCTCCCACACCTGTGTGAGTGCATTAGTCACACCTGTGCATGAATGAGTAAACCCCCCACCCCCCCCCCGGGCGACACCTCTCCCCAGATTTAAAGACGGATTGTGGTTTCACATCTTCCTCACCTGAGTGCGTTTGAAGCCGGACTCACAACGGACAGAAGAATGTGACGCACCCCCCCCACCCCCCCACCCCCGTTACTAATCTCCCCCCCCCCCCCCCCTCAGGGTCACCTGGCTGCTGACGACTCATGCTGCTGTTATGTGGTCGGACAAATCCTTTCTTTCGCAGGTGCTTCAGGAATAAAACCACAACTGGGTTTTACTCCTGACTCACAGGGAGTGGAGAAGGGGGAGAAGGGGGGGGGGTGGGGGGGGGTCCACACAAGACAAACAAATGATCAAATCCAGGAGGAAAATGTGATGGAAAACAAAACGTCAACACCCGCAGAGTTTTGCAGGAGCGTTTGAAATCCGACCCCGGCGGTGGCTCCTCAGACAATAACCTCTCAGTGTGTGTTCAGCTCTCTCTCTCTCTCTCTCTCTCTCTCTCTCTCTCTCTCTCTCTCTCTCGCTCAGTGTGTGTTCAGCGTTGAATCATTAATCCTGAGCTCGTGTCCTCTGGTCGGGGGGGGGGGTGTCGTCTTTCAGGAAGAACATCAAGGCCTCAGCGATCTGCCAGTACGCCTTCTCCGACGTGCAGAGGGTCTTCGAGGGGCCGTACATGGAGGTGCAGGACTCCAAGTGGAGGGAGTTCACCGGGAAGGTGCCGGAGCCGAGACCTGGATCTGTACGTTTAAAATAAAACTAAATAAACTGTAAATAAAATGTAAATAAAACTTCATACCATCATTTTATTATTTTATTATCATCGTTATATTCAAACAACCCTTTCTCTCAGTGTATAACAGATCGGCACCGGTCCCAGGGCATCAACTCCTCTCGTGACCTCCCAGACAATGTGCTCACCTTCGCCAGGAGGCATCCGCTCATGGCCGGCCAGGTGCACCCGGTGGGAGTGCGCCCCCTGTTGTTCAAGAGGAGCGTCAACTATGTCAAGATCGTCGTGCACAGGGAGCCGGGGCTGGATGGGAACATTTACACCGTCCTGTTTCTGGGAACTGGTGAGTCCAGCGACTCCGGTGGAAACACAACTCTAAGACCTACTCTATGTAGTTGTGTGTAGGGTTGCAAAGGGGCGGAAAGTTTCCGGTAAATTTCCGGAAACTTTCCTGAAACTTTCCATGGGAAGTTTAGCTTGGGAATTTGGGGAATTTTGAAAAAAAAACAACTAAGCAAATTAAACTGAGCAATAAAAACATCATTCAAAACTCTATTTTAAAGATGTATGGAACGTTGAGTTTCAACCCTCCACTGTGCATTCTTCCATCACATGCACAGATAACTCCCAGCATGCTTCACTCTACAGCAGGGCTATTGAGGCCTGCTGTAGAGTGAAGGACTAGTCAGGTAAGTTTCCATGATATTATTTGGAAAATATATTAGCATGCTGATTGAGGATTGTTCATCTGTTCATCTAGACTATTTCCATTCATTTATCCATCAATTGTAAAATATGTTTACAGATGATTCCAATTGTTTGGCTAACTATTTATATCTCTGGCATTGCATTAGTGTTTTTTTACAAACTTTTTTCTCATCTTATTCTACAGAACAATGCCACGTGCACTCTCTCATGTGTGGAGACATTTCACCTCATCCAATGTAGAAGGAAAGGCTGTGTACATTTGAAAATACTGTGCAAAGACCTATGTTAAGAATGACACAACGATGCAGAAGCATATAGTCAAGTGCCCAAAGTTTCCTCAGGACTCAAATCAGCCTATGACACAACAAAATGTTTATATTTATGTCTGTATATGACAAGGTAAATACAGTTAGAATAAATTACCCACAACATTTCCAGTTTATTCCCGTTAATTCCCGTTAATTCCTGTATATTCCCGTTAATTCCCATGGAAAGTTTCCAACTTTGAATATTCCCGGAATTTTGCAACCCTAGTTGTGTGTATTGTGTTGTCCTGGTTGACGAGGTTGTGTCTCCTCCTGCAGATGACGGCTGGCTGCACAGAGCCGTGGACATCGAAGGAGAAATGCACATCATAGAGGAGCTGCAGCTGTTTGACAAACCTCAGCCCGTAGAGAGTCTGGTCATCTCCTCGGCTCTGGTACGTTTGCATACACGTCAAATTAACCCGGGTTTAAAATGGCCAATGACATAATCGAGTAGATTAATTAGCTGCGTAGAAATGAGGTATAAACATGATTCAAGATTCAAGATTCAAGATTCAAGATCAAGATTCAAGATTCAAGATTTTTTATTGTCAAATGAACAGAGATAACGTGAAGCAGTCACTGTCAGTGAAATGCTTGGGTCACACACTCTCTTTAAGCAATGCTCAAGTATAAAATAGAATAAAATAGAATAAAAAAGAATAAAATGGAATAACAATGAAATAGAATATCAAAAATTTTAAATAGAAAATAAAATATATACATCTAAATATATATACTTACAGGTGAATGTTCAATTTGTGCAGTAGTGCAAATGATCAAAAATGCTTGTTATGGTGCTGGTGCAAATATGCAAATATGCAAATGATGTTGACATTTGATTTTCACACTCATTTACAGAATCAGTAAATTAGATAATTTCTCCGCACCAGCATCCCCATTATATTTTGGGTTTGTTGGTCCCTCCCATTCTGAACACGATATCTCAAGAAGACGTTGAGGGAATTTCTGCAAAATTGGAACAAATGTTCAGTTGGACATAAGGATGAACTGATTAGAGTTTGGTGCTTATATTGAAATTCATTACAATATTCTTTGTTTCCCAGCGGAGCGTCTACGCTGGCTCACACTCTGGAGTCGTGCAGGTCCCGATGTCGGCGTGTCGGAGATACACTTCCTGTTACGACTGCGTGTTCGCCAGAGACCCGTTCTGCGGCTGGGACGGGGGGGCGTGCGTAGAAATATCCTCCAGTGCACAGAGGTGAGGTGGACTCTAACGTGCTGGAATAATGTTTAGCACAGTTATTATTAATATTAAAAACATCCTCTTTTAAAATAATAAACCTCCAAACAGAGATGAATCATTTTGACAGGGTTCACTTTTGCGTAACTCGACCTTTTCAGACGATGTTTACTTCTTTCCCTTCGGGGCCCAAAACAGATCCTGGAGTCTTATTAATTATTTATGCGCTTTACTTTCCCTTCCGACTCTTTATGAAAGCAGGTCTGAGACAATGTGGTCGACCTCAATTTGTCTCGTCAGCTCGCTGCAGCTCAGTGGGAGCTTCATCTGGAGTGGGAAGGTTTGAATTACAAATGAGTAACCCTCTCAAAACCCACTGAAAGAAATTCATTCTGATTTTTAAAACACTTTAATAATAATAATAATAATAATTCATTTTATTTGTAAGGCACTCTTCA
The DNA here is from genome assembly GCF_963576545.1 of Limanda limanda. Classification (NCBI taxonomy): domain Eukaryota; kingdom Metazoa; phylum Chordata; class Actinopteri; order Pleuronectiformes; family Pleuronectidae; genus Limanda; species Limanda limanda. The sequence continues at coordinate 1,659,442 of NC_083656.1, read as the reverse complement.
TCCGAGGATCTCAGAGTGCCACAAGTACATAGCTAAAATCAAAGTCCTAAAAACTCAACTCAAAGTAAAAACGCCTTCTTTTTCATACCTTAAATCAGTATTTAAAACAGAGAAACACTTACAATTAAGTTTTCAGGCTTTAAACTGTTTCCTAATTTCCAGTTTTTGTCGTCAATCAACATTCTACTATCGTCATTATCTGTTTATAAGAGGAGTTATTGACGATTACTTGTTGTAAGTAGAAAGATTTGTCCATTTATTTGTAGATTTACTTGAATAAAATGTTTGAGTTCCTCCTCTTGAAGGAAGGAACCTGAATCCTGTCAAATTAAATCCACTGTAAGATATTTTTTATTAAAACTTAGTCTTGGCATCTTGTAAAGTGTTTTTAGTCGTGCACTGTTTGACCTGAGGATACTGGGGCTGTTGGGATTCATTCATCCCACCAAACACACTCTCTCTCTCTCTCTGTCACACACACACACACACAAACCCAGACACACACTCTGGCTCCATCTTGCACTGGGGCCTGTTTGTGCCCCTCTTCATTCACTCTGCATGAATGAGCAGCAGACATCTTAATCTCCATCACTGCTCTGGACACGTCGGCCTCTCCTGTGGATTTGTTCTGGAGCGTCTGAGGCAGCAGCACAGTCGGGGGGGGGGGGCGTTAATGGGAAACCTTATCCTGGTTTACAGCGTAAACATTCAATGGTCACTTCTAGGGTTGCAAAGGGGCGGAAAGGTTCTGGTATATACTTTCTGGAAACTTTCCATGGGAAGTTAAGCTCGGGAATTTTGGGAATTTTGAAAAAAAAAAAACTACGCAAATTAAATGCTGAGCAATAAAAACATCATTCAAAACTCTATTTTAAAGATGTGTGGAACGTTGAGTTTCAACCCTCCACTGTGCATTCTTCCATCACATGCACAGATAACTCCCAGCATGCTTCACTCTACAGCAGGGCTACTGAGGCCTGCTGTAGAGTGAAGGACTAGTCAGGTAAGTTTCCATGATATTACTGGGAAAATATATTAGCATGCTGATTGAGGATTGTTCATCTGTTCATCTAGACTATTTCCATTCATTTATCCATCAATTGTAAAATATGTTTACAGACGATTCCAATTGTTTGGCTAACTATTTATATCTCTGGCATTGCATTAGTGTTTTTTTACAAACTTTTTTCTCATCTTATTCTACAGAACAATGCCACGTGCACTATCTCATGTGTGGAGACATTTCACCCCATCCAATGTAGAAGGAAAGGCTGTGTACATTTGCAAATACTGTGCAAAGACCTATGTTAAGAATGACACAACGATGCAGAAGCATATAGTCAAGTGCCCAAAGTTTCCTCAGGACTCAAATCAGCCTATGACACAACAAAATGTTTATATTTATGTCTGTATTTGACAAGGTAAATACAGTTAGTATAAATTACCCACAACATTTCCAGTTTATTCCCGTTAATTCCTGTTAATTCCCGTATATTCCCGTTAATTCCCGTTAATTCCCATGGAAAGTTTCCAACTTTGAATATTCCCGGAATTTTTCAACCCTAGTAACTTCATCCTGAAGCAATGACATTATTTTTGTTATCAGTCTTGGAGAAATATGGCTGGAGAGTAAAACAGGATTATTCTGGGTTTTAAAAAACGACTCTTCGATAAACTCCTCTCTCGTTCCCACTTCTCACCCTGAACCTTCGAGTGGGAATCGACCTCCCGTGCTTCTGCTTTAAATCCTGTTTAAATACTCAGTGACTGAATTTTAAATCATCTTATTTCAGGTCAAACATAACTCAGGATATTCTGAGAGGGACCAGAGGCTGCAAGGAGAACTCAGGAAACGGTATGTTACACACACACACACACACGCACACGCACACGCACACGCACACGCACACGCACACACACACGCACACACACACACACAGAGACACACACACGCACACACACACACTCTACTCTACTCACCTGCCACTCAGTGTCCTTGCCTCCCTCTCTCTTTGTCTCTCTCTCTCTCCCACACACACACTCACACAGATTATGGGGTGAAAGAAGAAGTCCAACACACTCACACACACACACACACACACACACACACACACACACACACACACACACACACACACACACACACACACACACACACACACACACACACACAGATTATGGGGTGAAAGAAGTCCAACACACACACACACACACACACACACACACACACACACACACACACACACACACACACACACACACACACACACACACACACACACACACACACCTCTTTACTCCAGCACTTAGCAGCTATTAAGAGATTCCACTGGGTGTGCCTCCCCCCCCGCCCCCCCCCATCCCCCAGGTCTCACATTCTAATCAGCTGCTCTGCTGCTGGAGGTCAAGAGGTCGAGCCGGCTGCATTGCAGAGCTCGCCACGTTTAAAGAGGCTTATGAAATGTAATACAAAGCGATGGCGGTGGGTGGAGCCGTGCAGGTTGCTCACCTGAACCTTTGAAATCGTAACCTAGGCGACCTGAGGCCACGCCCCATCCGTGTCTCTGTGTCCCGCTGCGTCTCCGTATCTCATCTCTGTCTCTTGTCTCTTTTGTCTCTTTTGTCTCTTTTGTCTCAGTCGTCCATCGGCGGCGTGCTGTGATGTCGGGCGATGACGTGCTGCTGCAGTGTGAACTTCGCTCCAACCTGGCGACGCCACGCTGGACGCTGAACGGCAAAGACCTCCAGGGCTTCGACCTGACCTCGGGCTACCGCATCGGCACGGACGGCCTCCTCATCATCGGCGCCCGGCTCCGGCAGAGCGGCTCCTACCGCTGCTTCGCCGTGGAGAACTCGGTCTCCGTGCTGGTTTACCTCTACACCGTCCGGGTGCACACGGACCCGTTCTACCCGGTGGAGCCCACCGCCACCACCACCACCAGCCCCCCCACGGCGTCCGGCCCAGCTGTGGTCTCCACCGGCGGCCCCACCGAGCGGCCCCTGCCCTCCCCCCCCGCCCCGCTGCCTCCGGGACCCGAGTTCCAGACCTACCGACACATGGAGGCGGTGTACATCTCCCTGGTGGCCGTGCTGGGGGGGCTGTGCCTGGTGCTGAGCGTGGTGCTGCTCTACGTCAGCTTCTGCACCAGGCGGGCCTCTCGGGACGCCAAGTTCTCCCAGCAGGGCCTGCGGGTCCTGGGCGAGTCCGGGAGGAAGAGGAGGAGCTCGCTGTTCGAACTGACCACCGTCTCCAGCCACTGCAACGGGCGCCAGGCGCGGCACTCCATGTCCGTGCCCAACTTCGCGGACATGGCCGACGGTTTCCTCCAGATCGTTCCGGGTCAGGGCAACATGTCGCCGAGCAAAACGCCTCCGCCGGCCCCTCCCCTTCCGATGCCGCCTCCCCTTCCCAACATGGACTACGCCAACGGGCTGTCGGCCACGCTGCCCAGCGTGCTGAGGAAGATGAACGGGAACAGCTACGTGCTGCTGCGGCAGGCCGACCACGAGGGCACGTCGCCGCTCTACCACTCCTTCACCGAGGAGCTCAACAGGATCCTGGAGCAGAGGAAGCACACGCAGCTGGACCTGCAGCCGGACGAGAGCTCCATCTAGGACCTTCCCTCTCAGACTTTGTCCCATAAAGTTATTTATTTTGACCCCAGCTGTGACCCGTAGTCGTGGGCAGAACGGAAACGCTGCTGTCGGAATCCCTGGTCTGACATGTTCAGCCTCCTGCGACACATGGTCCACGATTCCACTTCAACAATGGACAACATTAACCAGAGATTGATATTCGATTCGGCCAAAGACGAAAAAACACAAGAACAAACCATGAGGAGGAGACGTGATGCTCCTGGGTTGGATCACAACGAAGGCAAAGCTGCGAAATGGGTTAAAAAATACAGAAGCTCAGGAGGCGATTCTGTGTCTTTGCGCCGGGGGGGGAAGTGCTGAGTAACGTTAACCCTCTGTGGAGCGTGAGGTCACTTCCTCTCGGCGTGCCTGACTCCGTGTGTCGCAATGAGCTCGTTCCTGTTTTTGTCCACAGCGTCGTTGTGGTTCCTCTGTTCCGGAAGAAGAAAGGTTTGACTCGTCTGTAGTCGCAGGACTGGACTCAGATTCTCAGATTCTCCTTCTCGTCCGATTGGTCGTAATAACTGGATCGAGCTGGATTCTTTGCCCCTGGATGTCGGACCTCCAGGTTTTTTCTATGTGTAAGAATGATGAATGGCAACGTGTACGAACTGTTACACAATCCAAAACAAGAAACACGACATTATCGGCTATCGAGGAGAGCTAGCCCCAGCTCGCCACATCCGACCACAGAGCTGACACCTTAGAAATGCACTAATCTCTGAAGACTACTGGACAACTGAAAGGCAGACGGCGTTCTGAAGAGCACGCGGAAAAGACAACAGCAAATTAACATACACGAAAATATGACAAATCAAACTCACACGACGCCGGTTAACAAAGCGGTAAATCCCTTCTGCAAATCGTCCAATCAGCATCAATCCTTTTCACTAACGGCTACACAGAGGTTAATAGTGTGTTTTTGGATGTGAACTCGACTAATTGTCCGATAATGAGCTTCGTTTTTCTGTGAAAGCGTCAAAAACCAGAGTGAAATAAAGCTTTTATCTGGAGCTTCACTTTAAGAAGACAGTTCTGTTAACGTTTATTTTCTAAACCACTCTTTTCTCGTCTTTTACTCGTGTAAATATCAATATTCACATCAACATAAACTTTAACTTTTAGTGAATGATTCTGGAAGAGTTTAAAGTCTGGAACCAGGACGAGCGGCTACAAGATGAATCGTGACCATAAAAACATTTGATTTAGAGCAAATGGAAAAAAAAGGCAAAGGTACAAGACTGTGAACTTAATCATTTAAAGAGTGAAAGAACTACGCTTCCCATAAACCATCGTGATCAACTTCCACTGCTTCTCCTCCTGAGATGGAAAGATGACACTTATATTTCGAAGCACTGGATTCTTTTAGAACATAATGTGACAACAAAGAAGATAAATATACAGAAAAGGTAAACGACAGATCTATTTGTCCTCCGCCCCGGTGGGAAGTTTCCCAGCCAGCAAATCCAGCAACCTTCACAAAAGCCTCCTCAGTGTTTACCTGACATCAGAGCAATGTTAAAACAACACAAACTGCCGAGCGGACAGTTTTCCTCTGGCAGGATAAACAGCGGGATGATGAAATACGGGCAGAACGTGGAGAGAAGTGGCTGAAGTGAACCTCGGGTGTAATTTGTAAACGTGTCACGGCCAAATGAAGATGGTGAAGGTGGTCCGTGCAGGTCGAGGCGGACGGGAAACACTTGACCTTCATGTCCCCGGTGGAGACGTGAGGGAAATCAGGATGATGAAGATGAAACGAGGCAGATTTCTGAGATCCTCTCGTGTTTTTTTCTTGAAAGACATTTTGTTATGAACCTGGACAGAATCATAACGGAATCATAACGGAATCATAACGGAGGAGATGCACTCGGGGGGGTACATGTGCTGGTGAGGATTGAGAAGCCTCACAGGCCTCATCTTGAGTTCTGGTGGTTTGAATCAACTGAAGCAGCCGGCTGGATGAGAGGTGAAAAGTGTCCATCAGCCCTCGATTCAGCTTTTCTTTAATACAGATACACATTTATGATTATTCAAAAGTTTGCTCCTCTGTTTGTACAGTTAGCTCTTCGTTGCCCAGCTGGTTTGAACTCAAACTCTAACCACGATGTTTCACAAACATCAGTCGCTCCTTTCAACAAATCCATCAAAGTTCTGATTGAGGATTTGTTTTTTCCACATTTTCCTCGATTTTCTAAATGAATAATTGAAGAAAAAAAATCTGACAAATTTAAGGGGACTGATATTTATGAGTGTTTGAGAATCCTAATAAGAATCTGGATCCAGTGAATTCCATAAGCAAATATGCATTTTACTGAGTATTTGTTTGTTTGGTGCATTATTTGAACGTGTAACAGAGGATTTAGTAGAAATAGATATTCTTTAAAAGATTAATTAGCTTAGCTTTCTTGCCCGACACTTTCACCTGCTCTACGCGTCCTGGTTGTTCATGCATGGTCGCATGTTTTCAGCTTTCTTCTCGTCCTCCTCTTCATCCTCCTCTTCATCCTCCTCTTCATTCCTCCTCTTCATTCCTCCTCTCTCTCCCTGTCCCCTGCCTCCTTTGTCTCCACCGTCTTATCACCTCTGCACCACAGCATCATCTGCTGCTCACATGTTCTCTCTCTCTCTCTCTCTCTCTCTCTCTCTCTCTCTCTCTCTCTCTCTCTCTCTCTCTCTCTTCCTCCCTCCCTCCCTCCCTCTCTCTCTCTCTCTCTCTCTCTCCCTCACACACCTGTGTGAGTGCCAGTCGATGCTTCTCTCCCTCTCCTCTCTCCTCCTGCTCTCCCTCTTCTCTCCCTCGCCTCACTCCTCTTCACTCCTGCTTCTCTCCCTCTTCTATCCCTCTCTCTCTCTCTCCCTCCCTCCCTCCCTCCCTCTCTCTCTCTCTCTCTCTCTCTCTCTCTCTCTCTCTCTCTCTCTCTCTCTCTCTCTCTCTCTCTCTCTCTCTCTCTCCCTCACACACCTGTGTGAGTGCCAGTCGATGCTTCTCTCCCTCTTCTCTCCCTCTCCTCACTCCTCTTCACTCCTGCTTCTCTCCCTCTTCTCTCCCTCTTCTCTCCCTCTCTTCACTCCTGCTTCTCTCCCTCTTCTCTCCCTCTTCTCTCCCTCTCTTCACTCCTGCTTCTCTCCCTCTTCTCTCCCTCTTCTCTCCCTCTCTTCACTCCTGCTTCTCTCCCTCTTCTCTCCCTCTTCTCTCCCTCTCCTCACTCCTCTTCACTCCTGCTTCTCTCCCTCTTCTCTCCCTCTCTTCACTCCTGCTTCTCTCCCTCTTCTCTCCCTCTTCTCCCCCTTCTCTCTCTCTCTCGCTCTCTCTCTCTCTCTCTCTCGCTCTCTCTCTCTCGCTCGCTCTCGCTCTCGCTCTCGCTCTCGCTCTCGCTCTCTCTCTCTCTCTCTCTCTCTCTCTCTCTCGCTCTCTCTCTCTCGCTCTCTCTCTCTCTCTCTCAAGGACCCTGCTGAGTTTACAAATGGCCGTGATGCCCCCCCCTAATCAATTAGAGCCAGTTTTCAAAGAGCACTTGAGTTTGTGTTGGCGAAGAGCAGAGAGAGAGATGTTCTGCATTAGTTCAACACACACTTAGTCTTGTTCTCATGTTTCTAGAGGGACTTGAACTCTAGAGAATGTCCTCACGATTGGAGCTGGACTTCCTCCCCCCCCGAGGTTTTTCCTTCCACATGTGAAACGCAGCAGCAGGATTCTCTGCTCAGACAGGAAACATCATCAACACGCCAAGTCGCTCCTGGTGAATCCTCCAGAGCATCTCCTGTTGTACAAGCGCTCATTCGGACGTTATCCAGAGCTTTCGCCCTGAGGACCACGTCTGGAGATTCTCTGGAGTTCAGTGCAATGTCTGAAAAACAGTGGAGTGACATTAATTTCTTGTGCTTCCTGTAAGTGTCACACAGATTAAACATGGAGCATAAATATAATGGTGTGACTCACTGGAAATGCTTCTGTTGAGTTAAATGTCTGATATAACAGCTGAACAATCCCCAACATGTGGGAAGCTTCATCTGATTCTCTCTCGCTCGCTCTCTCTGTCTCTCTCTCTCTCTCTCTCTCTCGCTCTCTCTCTCTCTCTCAAGGACGATGTGTTTGCAGCAGCACTCCTGCTTCTCTCCCTTTCCTCACTCCTCCTGCTCTCCCTCTTCTCTCCCTCTTCTCTCCCTCTTATCACTCCTGCTTCTCTCCCTCTTCTCTCCCTATTCTCTCCCTATTCTCTCCCTCTCCTCACTCCTGCTCTCCCTCTTCTCTCCCTCTTCTCTCCCTCTCCTCACTCCTCCTCACTCCTGCTTGTCTCCCTCCTGCTTCTCTCCCTCTTCTCTCCCTCTTCTCTCCCTCTCCTCACTCCTCCTGCTCTCCCTCTTCTCTTCTCTCCCTCTTCTCTCCCTCTCCTCACTCCTCCTGCTCTCCCTCTTCTCTCCCTCTTCTCTCCCTCTCCTCACTCCTCCTGCTCCCCCTCTTCTCTCCTTCTTCTCTCCCTCTCCTCACTCCTCCTCTCCCTCTTCTCTCCCTCTTATCACTCCTGCTTCTCTCCCTCTTCTCTCCCTCTTCTCTCCCTATTCTCTCCCTCTCCTCACTCCTCCTGCTCTCCCTCTTCTCTTCTCTCCCTCTTCTCTCCCTCTCCTCACTCCTCCTGCTCTCCCTCTTCTCTCCCTCTTCTCTCCCTCTCCTCACTCCTCCTGCTCTCCCTCTTCTCTCCCTCTCCTCACTCCTCCTGCTCTCCCTCTTCTCTCCCTCTTCTCTCCCTCTCCTCACTCCTCCTGCTCTCCCTCTTCTCTCCCTCTTCTCTCCCTCCTCTCTCCCTCTCCTCACTTCTCCTCCTCTCCCTCTTCTCTCCCTCTTCTCTCCCTCTCCTCACTCCTCCTGCTCTGCCTCTTCTCTCCCTATTCTCTCCCTCTCCTCACTCCTCCTCTCCCTCTTCTCTCCCTCTCCTCACTCCTCCTCACTCCTCCTCCTCTCCCTCTTCTATCCCTCTTCCCTCTCTCTCTTCCTCTCTCTCTCTCTCTCTCTCTCTCTCTCTCTCTCTCTCTCTCTCTCTCTCTCTCTCTCTCTCTCTCTCTCTCTCTCTCTCGCTCCCTCTCTCTCTCAAGGACGATGTGTTAACAGCAGCCTGTGGCTCTGCACTGTAAACTATGTCACTCTTGTGTTTAACGTTCATCTTGTTTCTGTTCACAAACCCGTCAGCGAAGCTCTTGTTTTATCAGATTCTGAGACGACATCCTGCTGATTCAATATGCAAGCTACGCTATATTTAATGTAGGTGTAGATTATTTCTTTAAGTGGTGGCCAAAGAAACTGGTGTAGAGTTTGCAATTTGCACAGTTGTTGCTAAAAAATCATTTGTATTATTCCCCTGTGATCTGTGGCACTTTCCTTCATCTTGGTTCTGTACGATTTCCTGATGTTGACGATGAAGTTCAACGACTACGTGAAATTACTTTGTTGCTTCTCGTTCGTTGAGCTGTTTTTCTTATGTTGGATCTTATCATCACATCGTATTTATTTGTGTTCATTAAACTTGCTCATGTGCAGACTGGAAGAAAAAAAAAGGTGTTTTGCAATATGTCCATCGTCCACAGGGGAAGACAGGAAGAGAAGATGCAGAACGTGTCCACACTGGATCCGGTTCTCCTGACGCTTCCCGGTGGTCGTCAGCTGGTGGCGAGCGGCGAGGCCACAGGGGCTCATGGGACCTCACTCGTTTACACACATGTGTAACAGAGCCGAGGTTTAACACAAGCTGATGTGGGGACAATGTTCACAGCTGGTTACTTAGCAACAGCATCTTTATTTAGAGCCTTTTAAGTCCCCACTTGGGTCAAGCTGTGCGAGTTCCCATCGGGGAGTGGGGGGGGGGGCTCGGGGGTTTTAACTGGTGTCAGAGATGAATGAAAGAATTAAACAAGGTGAAAATGAAAAAACAAACACGTTTTCACATAATTAGAACTTTAAAAATTGAATTCCAGGCTTTTATTAGCACCTGAGTGCAGGGTTAGGATTTACAGATGATTAAAGTTACACCTCTTTTATTGTCTAAACACTAACTGCTGTTTATACTCTGTTTATGCAGTGGTATGAAGTAACTAAGTACATTTACTCAATTGCAGAACTGTAATTAAGTACATTGTTAGGTTCTCTCTGCTTCTCTACTTCAGTTCCGGGGAAGATATTGTACATTTAACTCCGTTTATCTGACCTTCAAATAAGAGATTCAAATTTGATATATAAAATATACCTCATAGATTAAAATACTGTATAGTATTGCACATTATTTTAATAATTGACTGTATAGTGTTTTTCATATATTCATATGTATTTAAGTGATATATGGTATAAGAGTAATAAACAGTATATAGTTGTTTAAATTAACCTTAACATTCAACTGCTGTACTCAACAATTAGTACTTTTGATACTTAAAAGTACATTGTGGAGCTAATACATCAATACTTTTAATGTATTAGTACTTTTTGAGTAATAGGTCTGAATGGTGCCACCGCCATCTGAGGGGAAAGTGGGGCGAGTGTTTAAAGTAAAAAGATAAATTTAGGACGTGACGTGAAAAGAAAGCAGTTGTATCTGAACTGCTGTTTATACTCTGTTTATGCAATGGAAAGAGGTAACTAAGTACATTTACTCAATTGCAGTACTGTAGTTAAGTACATTGTTACGTTCTCTCTGCTTCTCTACTTCAGTTCCGGGGAAGATATTGTACATTTAACTCCATTTATCTGACCTTCAAATAAGAGATTCAAATTTGATATATAAAATATACCTCATAGATTAAAATACTGTATAGTATTGCACATTATTTTAATAATTGACTGTATAGTGTTTTTTATTCATATGTATTTAAGTGATATATGGTATAAGAGTAATAAACAGAATAGAGTTGTTTAAATTAACCTTAACATTCAACTGCTGTACTCAACAATTAGTACTTTTGATACTTAAAAGTACATTGTGGAGCTAATACATCAATACTTTTAATGTATTAGTACTTTTTGAGTAATAGGTCTGAATGGTGCCACCGCCATCTGAGGGGAAAGTGGGGCGAGTGTTTAAAGTAAAAAGATCAATTTAGGACGTGACGTGAAAAGAAAGCAGTTGTATCTGAACTGCTGTTTATACTCTGTTTATGCAATGGTATGAAGTAACTAAGTACATTTACTCAATTGCAGTACTGTAGTTAAGTACATGGTTAGGTTCTCTCTGCTTCTCTACTTCAGTTCCGGGGAAGATATTGTACATTTAACTCCATTTATCTGACCTTCAAATAAGAGTTTCAAATTTGATATATAAAATATACCTCATAGATTAAAATACTGTATAGTATTGCACATTATTTTAATAATTGACTGCATAGTGTTTTTTATTCATATGTATTTAAGTGATATATGGTATAAGAGTAATAAACAGTATAGAGTTGTTTAAATTAACCTTAACATTCAACTGCTGTACTCAACAATTACTACTTTTACTTTTGATACTTAAAAGTACATTTTGGAGCTAATACATCAATACTTTTAATGTATTAGTACTTTTTTGAGTAATAGGTCTGAATGGTGCCACCACCATCTGAAGGGAAAGTGGGGCGAGCGTTTAAAGTAAAAAGATAAATTTAGGACGTGACGTGAAAAGAAAGCAGTTGTATCTGAACTGCTGTTTATACTCTGTTTATGCAATGGAAAGAGGTAACTAAGTACATTTACTCAATTGCAGTACTGTAGTTAAGTACATTGTTACGTTCTCTCTGCTTCGTTACTTCAGTTCCGGGGAAGATATTGTACATTTAACTCCATTTATCTGACCTTCAAATAAGAGATTCAAATTTGATATATAAAATATACCTCATAGATTAAAATACTGTATAGTATTGCACATTATTTTGATAATTGACTGTATAGTGTTTTTTATTCATATGTATTTAAGTGATATATGGTATAAGAGTAATAAACAGTATAGAGTTGTTTAAATTAACCTTAACATTCAACTGCTGTACTCAACAATTAGTACTTTTGATACTTAAAAGTACATTGTGGAGCTAATACATCAATACTTTTAATGTATTAGTACTTTTTGAGTAATAGGTCTGAATGGTGCCACCGCCTTCTGAGGGAAAGTGGGGCGAGCGTTTAAAGTAAAAAGATCAATTTAGGACGTGACGTGAACAGAAAGCAGTTGTATCTGAACTGCTGTTTATACTCTGTTTATGCAATGGAAAGAGGTAACTAAGTACATTTACTCAATTGCAGTACTGTAGTTAAGTACATGGTTAGGTTCTCTCTGCTTCTCTACTTCAGTTCCGGGGAAGATATTGTACATTTAACTCCATTTATCTGACCTTCAAATAAGAGATTCAAATTTGATATATAAAATATACCTCAGATTAAAATACTGTATAGTATTGCACATTATTTGAATAATTTACTGTATAGTGTTTTTTATTCATATGTATTTAAGTGATATATGGTATAAGAGTAATAAACAGTATAGAGTTGTTTAAATTAACCTTAACATTCAACTGCTGTACTCAACAATTAGTACTTTTGATACTTAAAAGTACATTGTAGAGCTAATACAGCAATACTTTTAATGTATTAGTACTTTTACTTTAGTAATAGGTCTGAATGGTGCCACCGCCTTCTGAGGGAAAGTGGGGCGAGCGTTTAAAGTAAAAAGATAAATTTAGGACGTGACGTGAACAGAAAGCAGTTGTATCTGAACTGATCTCCCTCTGGAGCAGCGTCAGCTCTTCTGTCCGAGCTCGAGGTCAAGACTCGTCCATCAAGTTACCACACAAACATCTGTCCTGGTCCTTCAACCTCTGGATCGTTTAAAAGGTTGTGCAGCGAGAGAAATCCTTCAGGCCTCATCAGCTAAGAACTGGAAAGATGTTGATGTTATTCCGACAAGCTGTTCAAACACAAATCGACAGGAAATATAAATTTAAAACACTAGAACCAAGATTTACACAATTTTTTATTTCAAACAAGGTTGAATCTGCTCCCCCGTGCTCTTCAAAATAAAACTGTTGAATATGTGTCCGATGGATTCATGTGGAGTCTATTCAAACGTGGCGTTCAGAGCGGCGTGTGTCCTCCTGCCGGGTTCGAGTGGCTCTGCTGCCGGCGGCAAAAACACACCGAGCCTGTGGTGACGTCTTCTGCAGGAACATCCAAAAGTAAATCACTGGAAACTGCCGCAAACACGAGAACTAGGTGACCCGTGCAGACGAATCGCAGCTCTGAGGAGGAACAGATGGACAGAGTGGAGTCCTCAGACAGAGTCCTGCTCCTGGGGCCGGAGGGGCCGGAGGGGCCCGATGGCCGGGGGCCGGTTGGTGAACGGGTGCCACTGGCCCTGGATGCTGGGGTTGTCCGTGTGGAAAGGTTTGCGGAGACGCATGATCTCCAGGCCGGACTGATTGGCCAGTTTGGTCAGAAGCTCTGAAATCTGCGGGGATGTTTTGCTGGTGACGAATTCTTCCCTCACGTTGCCGTTGACTACAGGAAGAGGAAAAGAAAAGAGGAAACCATGAATCATACTTTTAGTCGCTGACACAAACGGCTTCTGGTGAAATGTTGCAGTGTCAACAGGAAGTTCATGTTTCTGAGGGAGACGAGTTTACAAGGTCTGGTGAAACCTCCGGTGCTGTGTCCTCGATGGAGGTCTGAGAACAGCCAGTGTTATACTGCCCCCTACAGTATCTCACAGGAGTAACAAGCACATTTCGCTTTTCTTATGTCTTTATTCAGAAAGCCACAGATTGTGTGTGAACTGACTGATTTGAACTCTGACTGTTTCAACTGGAAACTATGTCTTTGTTTTTGGATGATTTAACGTGACCACAGTATATTTTAAATAAGACTATTTGCTTATAAATAGTTAAAAAACAACTTTTAAATAGCCTTGGAATTGAATGTACTGAATAAAAAATGTATAAGCACTTAATATACAGTGAAATTAACTAACATTCCTTTGTAATTAGCAAATTAATATGATGCTGATTAATTTGTAAATGTCATATCTGTCCTGAGGTCTCTTACAGTTCTACACACATGAAGGATGACACATGTCTTGAGCTGTATATATATATTTTTAGATATATATACATTTTATTTTCTATTTTAAATTTTTGATATCTATTTTAAACTATTTCTATTTTATTTTTTTGGTTGTAATTATTGAGCATTGCTAGAAGAGAGCCTGTGACTCAAGCCTTTCATTGCCAGCGACTGCTTCATGTTATTGTGCATTTGATAATACAAATCTTGAATCTTGAAACAGCTTGTTTGTTAAGAAAATTATGTCTAAAATAATATAAAGGTGCTGGTGATCATGAGGTTAAACTTAAGTAGGCCTCAATTGTTTGTGTGATATTGTATGATTATCATTTGTGACATATTCTGCATTACTTTGTCATCTCCCCTCTTCAGTTGTAGCCCCAGTTTATGTTGATTGTTATTGATCACCGTTACTTTAACGTTCTCTCAACATGTCAGCTACATGTCTGTACATTTAAATCATGAACGTTATATATTGATGTACATATGGTTCTGAGATGCAGTACAACTACAAACTGCATTTTAATTTTGTTTTCAATTCTTAAGCACTGAAAATCAACCGTTTTTGTTGTTTTTTACACGCATTTTTCTAGATTTGTTTGAGGTTTTTAAATAAAACCAACATGGGAAACCAAATGTTAAAACTTCCTTCTACCCCCACACACACACACACACACACACACAAACACACAAACACACAAACACACACACACACACACACACACACACACACACACACACACACACACACACACAGTGTTTGAAATCCACTTACGATACTCTGCGACCACCTTGGGGATCCGGATGGTCTGAGGGGACACGTACACCACGGTCCCCGGGTTGTTCTTGGCGTAGTCCACCACCCCCTCCTCGATGAAGTCCCTGAGAGAAGGAGGAGAAGAAGGAGGTGATGATGATGAGGAGGAGGTGGTGCACGGGGATCGAACCTGTGACCTTTCTTCCTCTGTCTGCTCACCTGACTCCCAGCGAGCTCTGAGCCTTCCTGGAGAAGACGATGGAGATCCGCTTGAGCTGCGGCACGTAGCGGCCGAGTCCGTTCCGCAGGACCGAGGCCAGGAAGCGGCTGGGTGTCCCCCGGGAAGACATGAGGACACAGGCGGCTAGCTGTCGGTCCTCAAGAGGGACTCACTGATAGAAGCGGGTCCCCCGGAGGAGGAGAAGGAGGAGAGAAGGAGGTGAAGAAGGAGGTGAAGGAGGAGAAGGAGAACCGCAGCTTCCGTCTCAGAGGACGAGTTCACGGACAGTGTGTGCAGAGGGTGTCCGTCCCCTAAAGAGGTCCGGCGGGAAACATGTACCCGACATCCCCCTTTTAAAAAACTAAATAATACAACTATGTGAGAAATGAATACGATTAAAATTCAAGGAAGATAATCAGTTGTATTCATATTTAATAAAGCGTGAAGATTTTTCAACCTGAATTCACTCTGCGGGTGATCCTCTTCAGCTTCCGTCCTGTGTTTCACACGGACTTGTTTTGGTAACGCACCGAAAAGCCCGGGTTAGAGGAGCATGGAGGAGACTGGAGGCAGATGATACGAGCTCGTAGGTTCAGTGTTATTATTGTTTTTTCTCTTGATTTATCTCGTTGTGTCTGTAGCTGAAGCTCACATGTACGCGCACACGCTCACTCTCATGCATTGTGCGTGTGCGTGTGATTTAAAACTAACGGTTTCCTGCGCTCGGTCCTTCCTGGGATCATCAGAATCAGAATCAGAAGTATTTTATTGCCAAGTACGTTCACACATACAAGGAATTTGCTCTGGTTAATGGTGCAAACAATGAACATAGAAACATAAAAACGGAATAAATACAACATACATAGGAGAGCAATAAAAAAAATGGGAAACCAGTATATATTTACTCACTGTTTACTTCTTATTTACTCACTTTTTACCAATATTTATACAAAGTAACATTTATTTTGACATAAACATTTCTGAATAAAAATATATAAAAGCTAAAAGATATAAAAAGTGAAGTAAAAAATGAAATGCTAAATGCAAAACAGTGAACAGTGTCAGATTGCAATATGCAATGTAATGCAGTATAATAAAATATGATATGATATAATGTGTTAATTAAACACATCCTAGAGGTGTGGGGGTGGAATAAAAGTCAGAGTCAGGTGGGGGTCCCGGGCCTTGTTGATAAGACCCACTGCAGTCGGGACCGAAGATGGTCTTGTGGCGGGAGGTTTTGGTCCGCAGCCTCCTGCCCGAGGGAAGAACCTCAAAGAGTTTTTGACCCGGGTGAGAGGGATCGACCACGATCTGACCTGCACGCCTCAGGGTCCCATCCAGGTGAACTCAAAGCTTCCATGTTATCCTGCAGGTTCTCTGTCCCATCCGGGTGAGTGATGTGGAGGAGGCTGCTGCTGAAGGGCACCTCCTGCCTCCTGCAGGCCGTGGACCCGAGGCTCCTGCACCCGAAGCTCCTGCACCCGAAGCTCCTGCACCACAGACCTGTCTCCTCCCTGTGTCTGAGGCTGCCCCCCCACAGGCTCCTCCTGGCCCACGGTGGCACCAGGACCTACAAGAAGGATGCCAAGTCTCCCGTGGAGCTCCCAGCGACCCCCATCACCGTCACTGAGATCAAACAGTACTTCCGCTCCAAGGACCTCCCCTTCCACGACGGCTACAGCTGCCTCCACCTCCCGAGCATCTTCGTGGAGCCGGCGGCGAGGAGGGACGCCTTCTCCCTGTTCGTGGACAAAACCACGGGTCAGTTCCTGTGCATGGACACGCTGGTGGAGGGCAGCTGGGAGGATCTCCAGGACTGTCTGGAGGTGATGCAGAAGGAGGAGCAGGACGTCCTCAGCCCCCATGTGCTGCTGGGGTACCCGGACAGCGTGGAGGAGCAGGAGGAGCGGGACCGGGAGCTGAGGGAGGTGCAGAGGATCTGGTCCAGCTCCGTGCCGCTCACCGACGTGCCGGAGGACGAAGCTCTGCTGATCAAAACCATGTTCCAGGTACTGAGTGAAAGACCTGCAGGTTAATGACCCGTAACACCACCTATCCATTTGGGATCGTGGTAATCCATCCTGAGGTTTTTGTGTAATCATGTTTACAAACAAACACAGATGAAAACAGAACCTGTGGGACGAACTTCCACAGAAGAATCAACAGATTTTACATCATCATTAGGGGTGGGAATTGGCAAAAATGTGACGATTCAATAGTATTGCGATTCTGCGATATATTGCGATACTGCAAGTATTGCGATTCGATTCTGCGATATATTGCGATTCATGTCCCCCATATTATTCAAAGGCATTATAAAAAATTAGGAAAATAAGACTGCTCACCTCACTTCAAATGTCACATTTAATTCTGTGAACAACATTGTCTTCTACACATTAACTGAAGTGCAAAAACTTTGTCCTTGAACATTCAGGACACAGGACCTTTGTAATTATTTTCTGAACAGGAGACCTCTCACATGAACACTGAGCTCAATCATATAAATAAGAGGAACCTAGAGCTTCAATCAAATTGAGACCTGCAAGGTCATGACCCAAAATGTTACATTCATTTGGGATTTTTGGCATTTTTGTTCAGAAAAAGGAGTTGGTCAACATGCTCAGATGTTAAAGTTCCTCTGGAACGTTACTATATCTCCTGCAGTGGAGAACATCCTTTCCACATACACACTAGGTATCTTTTAAACTCTGAAACTCTCCTCGTCATGCTTTGACAGCCAGGAGCCAGGTTTTTTTTTTTTTAAATATTGCAATACTTTGTGCTACAGTATCGATATAATCGCGGGCGCAAAATATCGCGATACTGAACAGAATCGATTTTTCCCCACCACTAAACACCACCTCTCCATTTGGGATCGTGGTGATACGTCCTGTGGTTTTTGTGAAATCATGTTTACAAACAAACACAGATGAAAACAGAACCTGTGGGACGAACTTCAGAAGAATCAACAGATTTTACAATATCAATGGAGAGAAATAAGTAAGGAAGGTAAAGGTTGAAAAGGCAAACTAGCTCTTATCTTAATGTATGTAAGTTAATGTATCTTCAATTCTGTCAATGTTTTATGTTTGTAGATTTTTAACACAATCCTAGTTATGACTTTGCTTTTGTAACTGTTGATGTGTAAAAGAACAAAAGTTAACAACATATAAAGAGTTTTTCAAATTTTTAGATGAAACATTTTAATTAGAATTTAACACAAGTAGGGAAATATTTCCTCTTTTTAAACATTATCGAATACAGTTGACTCGTAAAAATGAATCCTCCATCATTCATTTTAAATTCAGATGACAACAGGTTTGTTACACAGGTCGATGGTCCTGGTGATAAGTTGAGCTGTGAACGGCTAAATGCACAAAATGTATCAGCAAAGGAAAAAAGAAAATACTTACATAACATGTCAGGACATTTTGTGATTATTGTAAATGTTTGGTTTCAGATCACAAAGGTTTCCAACGCAACCCTGAAGAAGTTTGGTGTGCGGCTGTTCAAACCCACCAAGAGTCTGGTGTTCCCGTGGTTCGGCGGACCCGACCTCTCTCTGAAGGGAGTGAAGCTCCTCTCGGCCCAAAGCAGCGACACCGACCGGGTCACGTACAACGAAGCCACCGTCCCAAAGTGCAGCTCTTACTACAACCTGTTCGGCCTCCCCCTGGTGGGCCGCATGGACTCGGAGGTGGTGCTGACGGGCCACGAGCTGGACACGCTGGCTGTGAGTCAGGCCACGGGTCTCCCCAGCGTCGCTCTCCCACGCGGAGTCAGCTGCCTCCCTCCCATCCTGCTGCCGTACCTGGAGCAGTTCAAGCGGGTGACGCTGTGGCTGGGAGGCGACATCCGCTCCTGGGAGGCGTCCAAGATCTTCTCCCGGAAGCTGGGTCTGAGGCGCTGCTCCCTGGTGCGCCCGGGGGAGTACCGGCCATGTCCTGTGGAGGCGCTGGCTCAGGGGAAGAACTTAAACCACATCGTGAAAGCCTCCATTCCAGCAGCTCACAAGTCCATAGTGTCCTTCAAGCAGCTCCGAGAGGACGTGTACGGGGAGCTGCTGAACACGGAGCAGGTGGCCGGGGTGAAGTGGACCAGGTTCCTGGAGCTCAACCGGATCCTGAAGGGTCATCGCAAGGGGGAGCTGACGGTTTTCACAGGTATGAGAAACACAGACAGGAGGCCAACGGTTATCAGGGTTCCCACGGTACCCGGAAACCATGGAAAACATGGAATTTATTTTTTAATTTTCCAGGTTTGGAAAAGTCATGGAAACTGAGCAAAAGTGAACACTTACATGGAAATTGAAACAGTTGTCCTGGAAAATTTTATTGGATGATGTGTAAAATAGTAATAAAATGAAACTATTGAGCACAGAATTAAGATGAGTTTATAAAAACCCTTTACATGTGAACAGCTTTTACTGTAGATAGAAATGGATGATCCCATGTTGTAGAGCATGCTCTTGG
Source organism: Limanda limanda (assembly GCF_963576545.1). Taxonomy (NCBI): domain Eukaryota; kingdom Metazoa; phylum Chordata; class Actinopteri; order Pleuronectiformes; family Pleuronectidae; genus Limanda; species Limanda limanda. The sequence continues at coordinate 1,640,285 of NC_083656.1, read as the reverse complement.
CGTCCTATCTGGTATATTGGATGTTGGAATTTGATGCAGGCAACCTGGTGATATGGACTTTAAAAGTATAGTTTCGGATTGGTGGACTTCGGGAATAATAACCTAGAAACGTTACTCGCGATCTCAATAGAAGGGTCAAATACATGCATTTCCCAGCCAACACGGGAGCCTTGACATCTACAGGGAAACTTCTTCTGCAAGTTTATCCTCAAATTTAATTAGCTGTGTTTTAATTGTGTTGTAAACCTGGGTTTATCAACCTTAGTTAGTAAGCAGTGCAATCTTGCTAACTATCTAGCTGCAACTTGCTAGCTAGCAGCTTACACTAGAATTGTTGAGGTCATTTTTACCTTGCTTTTAAAATACTAGAACTATGTTTGATCCCCATATGTATTTCACTCATTGACTTTTCCTAAAACCGTGTTATTCACCACATTTAGGGGAGGGGGGCGCGGATGGGGGCGGAAAGCTTCAGGGGCCTATAGATCATCACTTAATAAGGGCCCCTTGATGGAATTTTTTTTCAAGGCAAACGTGGGAACCCTGGTTATCTGTAATCTGTCCTGCAGAAGAATTCATTTGGGACGGGAAAGTTTGAGTTCACGCTGTAAACACTTCTCTTGATATGTGTCTTTCTTCACCAGGTCCTACTGGCAGTGGGAAGACCACCTTCATCAGTGAGCTGGCTCTGGACCTCTGCATGCAGGGCGTCAACACGTTATGGGGAAGCTTCGAGATCAACAACGTGCGTCTGGCTAAGATCATGCTCACACAGTTCGCCCTGCAGAGGCTGGAGGAGAACCTGGAGCAGTACGACTTCTGGGCGGACAAGTTCGAAGACCTGCCGCTCTACTTCATGACGTTTCACGGGCAGCAGAACATCAAGTGAGACTCGGCAGGGCCGCAGGGAATCCAGAGAGCTCGTCCAACCCGAGTCTCTGATCTGACCCGTCTCTGATCTTGTCCCCTTGTCCACAGGGCGGTGCTGGACACGATGCAACATGCTGTTTACCTCTATGACATCAACCACGTCATCATCGACAACCTGCAGTTCATGATGGGACAGGAGAACCTCTCCGTAGACAAGTGAGTGAGACTTAACTGAGGACAAATATGAAGATTTTACTAAAAGTGAATCGTCCACATGCTTCTTCAGGCCCAGTTCTTCTAAATGTTGGCTTGTGTGATGCAGGTTCGCAGTTCAGGACCACATCATCGGGGCGTTTAGGAAGTTCGCCACCAACAGCAGCTGCCACGTGACTCTGATCATCCACCCGAGGAAGGAGGAGGACGATCGGGAGCTGCAGACGGCTTCGATCTTTGGTTCTGCTAAGGTGAGACGGAGGAACCTTTAATCTTTTCTACTGAGGGATGTAGCTGAAGGATTAACCAGGGTTAGAATTAGGGATCGGGGGAAAAATCGATTCAGTTACAAATCGCGATTCTTGTGAATGACGATTTTAAATCGCCATGCTGCCTCCCAAATCGATTTTTAATTTTTTTTTTTTAAAACATATTTATTGGTTTATACCGGGGGGGGTATATGGGGGAGCAACATCACCCCAGAGCATGTTGACCAGCTCTTGTTTTTGCACAAGAATCTAAACATACCCAAGCACTAGCTTTGCATCGCCTACATGCAAACAACAATAGCCTACTTTTTGTTTATTTCAAAGTTTATATTTTAAGTAAACTTTTATTCATTCTATTTAATTTACCTTTTATTTATTGTTTAAAAGTAGCCTAAGTGGCTTACATTTATTAATCTGTCAGTTTGTGTGCAGTTGACAGGGGCTATACAATAATAGGGCACATTTTTATTTATTTTCTCTATTGGCTGCCCGGCAGTCATTAAGTTAATGTTAATATTTGAAATAAAACTTGTAAAAGTGAATTTGACTGTGTTGTATTTGAAGGTATGATTCAACATTTTTCCATGGTACAGTATTTAAAAAAAAAAAATAACCAAAAGAAATCCCAGGAAATCGTAAAATCGAATCGCAATACTTACAGAATCGCAATACATATCGTATCGCCAGCTAAGTATCGTGATAGTATCGTATCGGGAGGTCCCTGCAGATTCCCGTCCCTAGTTAGAATCCTATCCCAGAGCAATGGAGTGTGATCACAAGACAGGAGGAGGATTTTGTGTTGAAAGTCAGTTAAAACAAAGACATGTTGACCTTTAACCTCCCCCCCCACTCCTCCTCCAGGCCAGCCAGGAAGCCGACAACGTCCTCATCCTGCAGGAGAAGAAGCTGGTGACGTGTCCGGGCCGCCGGTCCCTGCAGGTCACCAAGAACCGCTTCGACGGGGATGTGGGCATCTTCCCTCTGGACTTCCTCAAGTCCTCGCTCACCTTCTCGGCTCCGGTTAAAAGCAAACACAAACTGAGGAAGGTCGCCTCCAAGCCGGAGAACGAGGAAGAGGAGGAGGAGGGCGAGGCGGCGATGAAGAAGAGCCAGGGGAAAAAGGAGAAGGCAGAGAAAGCAAACAAAACAACAAAGACTCCGAAACCTGCAACTGGAAAATAAACAAACCAGAACTCATCCATATATATATATATATATAAAACCCTAAGCATTCATATTTCATGAAAGCCGAAAAGTTGCCATCATGTATTTTACATAGAAGATGTCAGACAGTTTTATGTCCGTCACAAAGTGTTGAACATGTTCAGTCTGGAAAGTTTTTAGTTCTGGATAATAAGACGAGTTGAAGCCTTTTCTAAAAGTGTTAAAGTTCTTCTGTTTCAAATTATACTGTGACCCAAAGCTACTGATTTCATGGTTGAACACTGTCGTATATCACGATGATATCAGCATTTACAGAGAACCAATTATGATTTATTGAACCTGCTGCTTTATTAAAAAAAATGAAATTAAACAGGGCACGCCCACTTTTATAAACACTCTATACTTCTTATTTCTACTTTCTTTGCTGAAGAGGTTGTGTTCTCGTCTGCGTTTGTTTGTCCGTGAGCAGGATTAAGCAAAAACTTCAGATATGATTTGCATGAAATCTTTTGGAGACGTACAGCAGGACCTAAAAATCCCGTAATATTATTTTTCCGACATTTTCATTGATTTTTCAGAGAATTAATCATGGATCATGACGAAACAAATCGTTCATTTTTAAGCGTGTGTTTGATTTGCATGGCCTCCTTGACCGATGCAACAGGAAACTGTCAAGTTCAACTTACAGGCCGACGTGGACGTGGTTGAAGTCATGAAAGGGCTCAGAATGAAATCACTGAGGTCTCAATGCATTTTCATGTAAATATTCTGGCTCACTTCTTTTTGTCCGGGTCAATGAACCTGAATTTAACGTCTTAAAGACACAGTGAGAATGTTATTGGACCGAGACTGACGTTAAAATAGAAAGTGGGACACGACATGCTGAGGACACGTTGAGTTCTCTCAGGGAAACACTGAGTCTGTTTCTCTTTTCAAAGCCAGGAACTTGTCTCATCCTTCAACGTGGGAAACTGAAGCCCGGTATTTGTACAGAGTCCGTTCAGTGGCTACAAGAAGTCAGTTTGTAATCAGTCAGAAATGTTGGTAAATAGCGCCGGGCCTGTTCCCATCCCAGAGCCTCACAGAGCATTCCTTAGTTTACACGCTGGCGGAGGCGAACCAAATCATTTTCTCATATAGTCAGTGCCCCCAAAATGAAAAGTTCCTTCTCGATTGCTGTGGCTCATTTCTCGGGGAAAAAAGGACATTCTCAAAGGTTTAAATTCATTTGCCAAAATAACCTAGATGGTTCAGCAAAACTCCATGGCACACCTGCAAAAGGTCAAAGGTCATATCTCTCCCAAAACTGACAACTTATCAGTCAAAACTAAATCCTTTTCTCATACAAATAGTCAGTGCCACCAAAATGAAAAGTCCCTTTGGCATTGTTTAAACACTACAGGTCAAAATGTTTAGGTGTTTTGTCAGTATGGCAGTGGACCATAGAAATATCCCTCATGTGCACATTTCAATCTTGGCTCAGTCCTTTGACACTGAATGGTTTCAGTAGATGTTTTCTTTCCAGAATACTATGTGTAAACAGACAAAAGATGAATTCAAGGTTTCACATAAAATACTTTATTGCACTCATACTGCCATGGAAATTGGTACAGTAATTGCCATACATCGTGGTTACAGTAACAGAAAATGTGTACAGCACAATATACTGTCAAACAATAAGCACATCAAAACTAAAATTAGGTATAGCCTAAATTGTGTGTGTACTGCGCACTGCATCCAGCTCAAGCTCTTCAGCCCTATTATTATCATGCCAAGGTCAGAGGAGTGGGAAACAAAGCACAGGAAGACAGATAAGAAGGATAGAATGGTTAGAGAACACATCAGCTGACAGCCATAAAGAACAACCACACACGTCTGGGGAGATAAACCCATTAACCATTAAATAGCTTTTAGGCGACTCTCATGTACAGTGTGTATGCATGTGTGACCTGGAGGAAATGAGGGAGAGAGCGAGAGAGAGAGAGAGAAGGGGTGGGTATTGATAAATGAAGCCAAACAGAAATTGAAACACACGCACTTCCAAAAAACATTACAGAACTCGTTCTCGCATGGCAATTTTGCACGTTTGGTGCCTCTGATCGACCGAAGGGACATGAAGAAATACTGATGAAATTGTGATTCTTTCCCTTTTTCATCTCTTGCCTGTTCTCCTCTTTCGTCTCTTCAGCTGAGGAATGTGAAGAGGAAGAAAAGACACAACAACACAACAACCATTAAAACGATCTCTTACCTATGTTGCTTTGTTAGTTCCCAGCAACAGAACTGGGATCTCAGCAGAGGTGTGCTTGTTAATATTTTAATCTGGATGACACAATAGTTTGCTTCTGTTTCAAAATGAATATTGTATTCCCCACTTTTTTTTTACTTCTTGTATTCGTATATCTTTTTGGCCATGAATCGTAACTTCGAAGCAATAAATTTGCACCTGTGGAAAATAATAATATATTTCTGATTTCATTTCTATGAATATGCATCTTGAACTGTCTGAGTGAATAGTTTCTTGTTAATCAAGAGGTATATGCATTATGAGGCTATTTTGTGTTCTGATCATTATTAATTTTCTGATAGAGACAGTGCTCATCTGTTCAAGGCAACTTGAAATATTAAAATATAATTACAAATATCTATGGATAATTTGTATGCATTATACATACCATCCAAACTATCTCCCATGATTACAGTGCCATGGTCTATTTAAAAACCAACAAACAAGTTTATAACCCATGATAAAAATGCATTTTCAAGGTCAATCAATATAATGCAAACTCATCGCATATTTGCAAACATGTCCATCTCCAGATTTTTCTCATGTGACAGCAGCAGCTGCCACTTGCTGTACTTACATACTTTGGGTGTCCTCAAGATGAACGACCTGACTTCTAAGAAGTGCTAAATGATTTACCATTTTTGCAAGAGTAGCTTCAAGATGAGTTATAAACAATATTGCAGTTTCTCTTAGCTCCATGAATCCTGGATGGATTATGCAGCCGTGGATATCACAGCTTCTATGATCTCTGAAAATCCTGAAGGATTATACAGCTGGCATACGAGGCTTCAAAGAATATAGGAGAGCTTTAAAAACTGCGACTCAGCAACTTATGTGATGTGCCATCAATGACTAACTGAATTAGACCTGTGCAGTTTCGCGATTTAATGAAATTAAAAGGGACGTACCTGAGACCAGACATTAGATTGTTGATATTTGTCCTAAACCACAAATGATATCCTTAAAAAGTATCAGGGCTCTCTTGGTTGAAACATGCTGCATGTGACAGCATTCTTTATAAATGTTATACTAATACGTTTTACTATAATTATTGTTATTATTTTGTGTGCAGTAATGCAATGCATGCACCTATATTATTATTCCCCATACTTCTTATCGTTGTTATTATTCATCGTTCTTCCGCCACCAAAAATACATCAGCACATGCATCTCGGTCGGGAATGGTGTGGTCTGACTTTTATCTCATTTTTTAAATTGAGAAAAAACAGCGGGACATTTTTTAAGGCAGTCAATGGGAGCCTTCATCAAAGGAACGAGTGGCAGTGGCAGTGGTCATAGATCAAAGGAGTCTTTGATGTCTTCGACAGTTGCAAAAGTTAAAGTATTGATTTCCCATTTTTCAAGCGGGACACCAGCCAGTCTGTGTCTCTCTCTCTCTCAAACTGACACAGTCTCTGGACCCGGCAGGAGGTACACTGCACAAATTCCACATTTCTAGGGAGGAATTTTCTGGATATTATTAATAAGCTGTTTATTCAGTGATGTATTGTGCATAGAGTGCAGCAAATTAAAAAGTGTGTTTGAAGTTATAGTACATTTTAGGCATTCAAATCAATATCCTCCCTTCTAACACACACAAACAGCTTTTTTGACCGTGATAAATAACAATCAAGAAATTGATTAATACCAAAAGCTCATATCCGCATTGGTCAGTTATTGACAAATCAGGCCTGACTGGACAGTTTTAATGTCCTTTCCTTTGTGGATATATTTCCATTGTAGCTGATTGGCCGCGAGTCACAACAAGGGCGGGCTCATACCTTGTCTGCCGTCGCTGATTGGTTGTTTTTACGGCTGAAGGAAGACGGGTCTACGTTCCTCATTGGGCAGAATCATCAGACGTACCTTCAGCCGGATTGGTCCTTGCACTTGGCGCGAGAGGTTTGGCCGACCCACTGAAGGTTACTGCACAAGCATGTTTGTATTTGCTGCTCCCGCACGGTGAAGCTAGCTAACAACAGCTAACAGCTAGTTCGAGTGCTAGCTCTAGTGCTCGCCGAACGATGAATCAATCAATCAATCAAGTTTTATTTGTGTAGCCCATGTAGCGGGTGGAAATCAAAGGCAGGAGGCGTCGTTCTCAAGTTAAAATTAAGCAAGTTTATTCAGAGGTCACAGGTCAGGAAACTGCGGTGTCTAGCAAATGAGCATGCATGGGTCCATGTATGGGCCATCAGTCCTGCTCAGGAAAAATGGCGCTGAGGCAGAGTACGCAGAAAGCTTATATATTGATACTGGGCATGACAGAGGTTCTTCTTGGATTGGGATTGGTCGGATCTCCTCGGGTCGTCCTCCTGGCGTTGTTGGGTCCTCCTCCTGGCGTTGCGTGATGACCATGCAAGCCATGTCGCGGTTACTAGAGTTCATAAGCATATTGCCTCGGTGTGTGTGCTTATTTTATGTGTGTGTGAAGTGAAGTGAGGTCATAGTGTCCCGGACTCAAAGCATTCTAAGACTGTGATAATTTCACAGGAGGGAACATCTCAGTATTTAATATAATGAAGTTATTCATGGAAAACTGTGAGAAAGGCATTAAAAACCTATAGTCTAATCTGTCCGCTGTGTGTGTGTGAGGGAGGGAGGTCTGTTCGTTATCTGCCTTACCTCCCTCAGATGCTGGGCCTCTGCCTTGTGTGTGTGTGTACCTGAAGTTGAGGAGCAGTATGACGTACTGTTATGTGTGAATGTGTGTGCGTTTACGCTCAAAGGACATTATGTGTATCTGACCACAAGTGTGTGTATGTATGTGAATAGTGGTGTATTGTCAATACCCATATTCACAAATCACAATTCGTCTCATAGGTCTTGAACCCCATGATGAACTCCATGCTAACGGATAAAGTTAGCTAGCCGAAGTCGTTCGTTAGCTGAAAGCATGCACCTAATTACTGTTGTCGCTGTTTTTTAAAATCAAGTACAGATCATTCAAAATGCACCAGTCGAGAAAACTGCATTTCTCCATGTGTGCATTGAGGAAAGAAGAGTATGCTCCTCCCAGACACACATGGTCACACTATTCGCTGAGAAAGGACTTGTTGGTCGGCATGCTGGGGGCAGAGAGCGCCAGACTCACCAATCAGGCCCGCTTCATCCTGGAGAAAGTCGAGGGCACCCTGGTCATTGGTTAGTGGCATGTTGCAAGTTTTTGTTTAAAGTACACCATGTGGCAATTTAACTCAAAGACATGTTGTTAGGAAGCCTCCTTTTAGAGGATCATTTTTGCCAAAATTGTTGAGACCTATTGTTTGTGTGTCAACACTGTTTACCTTCTTGTAAAGAACAAGCCAAAGAAGGAGCTGATCCGCATGCTGAAGGAGATGGGCTACGACTCAGACCCAGTCAAAGCTTGGAAACAGGCTCAAGAGAAGGTGAGTCACTTTGATCCAACTGGTTTTCAGTGAGGAATGTTGAATACTCAGCCCCCACTTGTGCAAAACCAATTGTTTATTTGTTGTCATGCTTTTAGAATGATGAGCAGCTGGAGGAGGGAGAGGAGGAGGAAGGAGAAGAGAAGGAAGACCCCAGTGCGCCGGATTACAACTACCTACTCAGCATGCCCATGTGGTTCCTGAGCAAAGAGAAGAAAGAGGAGCTGTGCAAACAGAGGGATGCTAAGGTCTGATGTTCAGCTCTGCCACAAGCTCACTGATGGTCAAAATCTAAACTTTTCCATTGTAATCTATCATCTAAATTTTGCCAGTTTTTCACTCAACTGCTGTTCTACAGATAACAGAGCTGAACACCCTGAAGAAGAAGTCACCAGCAGACTTGTGGAAGGAAGACCTTGCTGCTTTCTCTGAGGAACTAGTGGTATTGAACTAGTGGTAATTTTTCTCTTGGTTTCTTCTCTCATAATGTGGCTGATTGACATATCATTATATCCATATTGAGTGTTGATCTAAGCTAGGTCTGATTACGTTCAGTGTTGTCAGCGTCACACTTTCCCCTCCTTAATCTTCGTCTGCTCTTGTTCTTCCTTATTCTCAGCGCGTTGAGGCAAAAGAAAAGGAGGGTAACGCCATGCCTGCTACAAAGGGGACTGGAAGAGGCAAAGCCGTGAAGGTGAAGCAGGAGACTTGAAATGTCATGGAATCCAAATTTTTGCACAGATTTTGGCTTTTAAAGGCTGTGGTCTTAAACTTTTGATCAGCTGCTGAACAGCCTACTTCAGTTAAATTGTTGTTTTCAATAAATTGCCTGCTCACAACTTTCGGTCTCTTGTAGTGTATATATATAAAGATGGATGTCTTGTCAAAGAGACTTGTTCTCCTAAAAATAAATGTTTTTGTTTGGGTATTTATCAAGCAAAGGAAGCTCAGATTTGTTATGTGATACATCATCCTAGCAATCAGAGCTTTGTTTTTGTCGTCCCACATTACAGCGAGTTTCTTCACACACCTCTGGAGCTGATATATCTCTGGTTAATCTTTGGTGCTCCTCAGGGGGGTGGAAAGACGCAGTCGCAAGCAGCAACCTGTCCCTCTGATATCTGTGAAGCAGCACTGTCCTTGCATGAGTCTGGGCATCAATCTGCAACAAATAGACCATCAGCAGATCGGTGACACGTCAAGTTTCTTTATTCCCAAACAGTCAAGCTGCATCAGGACTGAGAAAACAAAACTGCCATAAATAAATCAACATGAGAAGCATGTGGCACTGAGAGACTCAGTCTCCGTCTACTTTGCTAACGTTTCCCAACAGCTTCAGATAAATTACTATTTTTGGATGTTAGGTACCCACTATCCCCTGATTCAGACTGAGTATCAACACTGGATAAGAGGAAGTCTGTGAGTGAGTGTTTTATATGGGCGGAGTCGTAATGGCACAGTTGCAAACAAAACTAGATGTACCATTGTAATGTTATAAAGGAATAATTTGGCATACTGGGAAATATGCTTATTTTCTCAATTGATGAAATATTTGTCTGGTAAATAAGAGGCTGCCGCTCTTCGTCTCTACCACACTAAGAACATTTAGGATCTGATGTGTCTGATTGTTTTTCGGGAATAGGATCAGACAGCATATTTTATTTTGAAGATAGACTATCCGACTCCCTGTGTGATGTGTATGAAAAAAAAATTATGAAAGCTGGAGCCACGCTCTTGTGTATTTCTTAACAGAGATAAGTAATCTTTTTTCCAGCTTCAAAAATCCATATGCAATGTATGTTTTCACCTTCATTCATGTGTGCAGCTGTGGGTGTATTTGTGTGTGTACTGCGCACTGCATCCAGCTCAAGCTCTTCAGCCCTCACTGTAATAAAAGTCCGTGAAATTAACAGTGAATTGCTGTGAAATCGTCACATAAAAATGATTGTAAATGGAAAAACAATGAAGCAGGGTTTAATTTACAGGAATATTTTTTTAAATACTGAACGTAGCATAACTGTTAATTTTAAGGTAAAAATATGTTAAAATAGTCATATTTCTTTGTAGAATGTACAGATTACTGTAGTTTTGTAGCAAAAAATGTTTTATACAGAATTAAACTGTATTAAATTTTACAAATTTATATGTTATACTTTACAGATAATAATATGTACAAATACAGATAAATTATGATAATATGAGGGGTTTAAAAAAACAGGTGATGTGTCTGTTTATATTTATCAATATGTCAGTTTGGTCATAATAATAATAATAGTACATATCATTATATCCATATTGAGTGTTGATCTAAGCTAGGTCTGATTACGTTCAGTGTTGTCAGCGTCACACTTTCCCCTCCTTAATCTTCGTCTGCTCTTGTTCTTCCTTATTCTCAGCGCTTTAAGGCAAAAGAAAAGGAGGATGCAGAGAACGCAGAGCCAGAGGAGGAGCTTGGCTTGGTAGAGAAGATGACTTTGATGTCTTGGGGAAGAAGGATGCTCCAAAAAGCACAGCGGTTAGCAGTTATTACGATACCAGCTTTGTCCCAGACAACAGCACAGCGGTCGACAGCGATATGGACTCTCCTGCGCCACCACCCAAAGTCCCAGAACCTGCGTGAGTATGAGACAACAGCCTCGATCAATAAAGCTTCTTTCACATTCAGTGTCTTTCTGTTTATTTACCTCATATTTCCTCATTTCTATGCAGAAAGAAAGTGACAAAGGCCAAATCAACTGTGAAAAAGGCTGAGACCAAGTCGAGCTGTAAGTATTTTCCCAGCAGACCTGTGTGATGAGTCTGATAAAATGTTGAGCCTGATATTCAACTGTTTTCTTCTTGTGGGTCTGTTCAGCTCAGTCCGATGATCAGGCGCCTGCCTCCAAGGCTCCAGTTCAACGCAAAACCAAAGCCCAAGAAAGCTCCAGCTGCCAAGAAACCAGCTACTCCCAGGAAGAAGGCTGCAGGTATTCATGTTTATTTCTCTAAAAGGGACAATTCACATTGAATAGTCCAACATGTAAATGTGCCAGATTTAGCCATGCAGGCTAGTTTATAACTGCAGGTTGAATAAACATACAAATTACACATTAACACGTGTATGACAAACAGAATTACATGCAGAGACTTCATCAGCATGAATGAAGAACAAATGACATGAAAACATTTACAAAGGATTGCGCATTGTACAAAACTACAAATGATTGGTAAAACAAAAATGTGAAGTTAGAAAGTGGAAAAAAGTAACAAAAAAAACAAACACCTGTGTAAAGTAAGTATGAGGAGCTTAGTGCTGCTTATATCATACAGGATAAAGAGCAAATGTATAGTTTTAATAAGTAGAACATATTTATTTTAAACATAAAATTGTAGTTACAGTAACAACACTCACAGAAGTTAAATTTGTAATATGTGTGATGTATTTCTAGAAATCGTACAGATTAGACCCTTTAGGTGAGTGTTGCATCCTTGGCTATTTGCCATATTTGACTGTGGTTTGTTTTTCTTGTTCATGTCCCTTAGATGCGAAGCAGCCGTCGATCCTGGACGCTGTCTCTAAGTCCAAACCTTCCTCCAAAACTGCCGTCAAGCCCGTCTCTTCGTTAGACTCCAGTGATTCAGAAGCTGATGTTAAAGTTACAAAGGCGAAGTCCGCCCTCAAGCGGAAACAAGTCGTCAGTGACGACTCCGACAACCTCATGTCCCGCCTCAAGGCCAAAATGACCGCCGGCAGCATGGTCAGCTTTCACTCTGAATTCAGATTTTTCCATGGAGGTCTCTAGAGGCTTATGTAGGACTTATGTAGGGATTTTCAAGTCTCTTGACACCTTGTTTGTGCCTGAATATTTTTCTCTGGTATAGAAAACAAAAACGAAGAAATGGGATGCTGACAGCTTCCAGGTTTCAGATGAGGAGGTCTTGCCTCCAAGTTAAACTTATTTTTTTTTTTTTTATTCAAGTTTAAAGAAAAGTTTTGTAGTCACTTTAACACGTATGTTATGCCATGTATCCATGTATAACGGCTTCACTTTAATCAATGGTGTACAGTGTGGTGTCTGTACACCCGGGGCCTGAATACGTCCTGTAGAGGTTCAAGTTTCTGAGCTGTTGCACAGCAAAAAAAACGAGTTTTAAAAACATATTTGTTTGTGTTATCTGTTTACCTTGTTCTGTGTGTTGGTCAAGTTTTAAGCCTAAAAATGTATTACTTGAAAGTTCCTCTGTTTGTAATCCCATGATGTTTTTTCCTCTAAATATTTCAATGGCTGTTCATTTTTATAAGTAGAATAAATACAGCTAACATGTTTGTACTGATTTGTGTTCTTGTGGAATTTCAATTTGCATGAAAATCTTGCTCGAATGCTAACGTCTCATGAACCATGTCGCCGATTGTGTCTGTACAAGTCAGGTTCTCATGAGTGTGTAAGAGAGGGTGGAGCATGTGTGACATGTGGTAGATTCACTGGGGAACGGGTCACTTGGAAATATGAATGGGTGAGTATAATTTTTAAAAAGTTAGCGACTGACTTTATAGCTTGTTTTCATTCCCAAGTCCTGTTAGATCATTGACAGCTGAAGTGATAAGTTATCGGTATATTAAGCCACAATTAAAGTTAATCAGTTGTGATTATGACACAGAATGGTGTTTACAGTAAATGCAGTGGTTTTAATGAAGCTGGTCAGTGTAGTCTTTGATTCACTGGGAAGTTGTGACTGAACAAATCCTAAACTCAGGATCACTGAGCTCAAAAACTGCCGGACATGTTGTGACGCCAGTGATTGCAAACCTTAATCTCATCGAGATTTAGCCTTTCTCTGGGTAAACATCACTTTTGTGTGGGACTCTGGTGGGGGGGAGGAATTTCCTTAAACCGCCGCCGCCCTGTCAATTATAAGCACCGGCAAAACCTCGATCCCGGGCCATTTGGAGCGAGTGAGAGCAACACAAGTCAGGGTGGACATGAGTTTAGCGTCTGGACTGGATGTGACTTCGTTCCTTCGAGTCATACCTGTGTGGCAGGAGATAAAGGAGAAGAGCCCCAGACAGGATTTTTAAGGCTTATCAGAGGTTTAGTTTTACAGGTGTCACTGAAACACCTTTTGCTGAACCTGTTCTGTCGTCTGATCGCATCTGAGTCGAGTTACAGACTCAACCAGCCGGTGTTTTTTCCAAAGGCTGCAGCTTGTAAGTGACTGAGACTGAATTCATCTTGCTTGTCCCCCCCACAACTCCAAATTAAAACCCATACTCAGGGGTAGAGTAAAGGCCAGTGTTGCTGTTTTATTCCTTGAATTGCTGTTATTGCAGGTTGTATAATCATGTTTTACTTTTGGTTCCAGGTCTTTGGAATCTGAGTCGCTATCATGGATTCAGACGCAGGAGCCGGGGACCAAACTTTGACCTGCTGATCAGTCTCACTTTGAGTCATGAAACTGGGATAACAGGTCACTGCAGTTTCTGTTTTCAGCCAGACGCAGCTTTCCCTCCGAGAAGGACAGGTGGATATATCCCCGGGCTCCCAAGGAACCGTACCCAGGACACTGCTGCAATCATGGGGGAATGGGACTACCTGGGCGGACTCTTCGACACCCTCCAGGCCCACTCGCCGATGCTTGGCCGGTTCTGGCTCTTGCTCATGCTGGTCTTCAGGATTCTGATCTTGGGAACAGTCGCCAGTGACTTGTTCGATGACGAGCAGGAGGAGTTTGCCTGCAACACCCTCCAGCCGGGCTGCAAGCAGGTGTGCTACGACATGGCCTTCCCCATCTCCCAGTACCGATTCTGGGTGTTCCACATTGTCCTCATCGCCACGCCATCTCTGGTCTTCCTCATGTACGCCATGCACCACCACAACAAGAGGGCAGGGCGCTCCCAATCCAGCATAACCAGCAGCCAGCAGCAGAGAGAGGACCGGCGCATACGGAGGCTCTACATCGTCAACGTGGCCTTTCGCTTAGTGGCAGAAATTGGCTTCCTTGTGGGCCAGTGGAAGCTGTACGGCTTCAAGGTGGAGGCCCAGTTCCCCTGCAGCCGCTTCCCCTGCCCCTACACAGTGGACTGCTTCACCTCCCGCCCTGCAGAGAAAACCATCTTCCTCTGCTTCTACTTCGCCGTGGGGGTGTTATCAGCCTTTGCCAGCTGTGCCGAGTTTCTCTACGGCTCCGTGAAGTGGTTTTGCTTGGGCAAGAAGCCCTACCCCATAGAGCGCACCTGCGACTGCCAGAACTGTGAGAACCTCAAGAACTGCAAGCAAGAGGAGAAGGAGGAGGAGGAGGAGCTGGCCAAAGGAAGGACGGGGTCACAGAGTGCGCCCGGCAGCATGAGGCAGCATGGGGGGTCACAGAGGAGCAGTCGAAAGGTCTCCAGCATCGGCCACAAGCACAGGGGCGGCAAACATGTGAGCTGCAGGACATTCATGGTGTGAAAGAGAGAGAGAGAGAGCCTTGGTGCTGCGGTCATGTACGGTCGTCTTTCTCTTTGTTAATTTATTGTTAAGTATCTTTCTAATTCCTGTGATTCAATGCATTTCACTCTTAAAGAGCTGAGTAGTGGTTTATCATGTGACCCGTCATGAGGAAATGCTCGAGAGAAAAGACTGATGATAAGACGGACGCGTGCCAGATAGTTTTTTGTCTTGCTTTGCTTCAGTTACTCATTCCAGACGACAGACGACAGAGCGGAGCACACTGTGTAACAATGACTTGATCTTTGTTTTAAAGAGAACTGATTGCACATCCCTGTATCACATCCTGTGTGATGAGGAAAAAACCCTGAAGCAGTATTTAGAGAACACTGTGTCATTCTAGTGGTTTTGCACATTGAAGTCAGAATTTATAAATGACTTACTGTCTCTGAAACCTGGAAACCACCTTTATTTAAACTCCTTTTTAGGAAATATGCTTATTCACTTTCCTGCAGCAGCCACAGTTGGTCAGCTTGAAAGACTGAAGATAGGAAATATAATGAAAATGTCCAAACTCTCCATGTGGAATCATGAGGTGATATAGAGACTTTGAGTTAAACTGGACTATGACACTAAACATTTGTGCACTGATTTTAATAAGGTTTTACGTTTGTCTATCTACCTTTATCAATGTAAGATCGAATATGCTTGATATTTTGGTACAACTTTATAATAATGCACCATATATAATAAAGGGTTTTAGCTAATTGTTGTCGTTAATAGTTAAAAATGTATTTGATAAAACTTTAAAGATCAGTCATTAGCCACAATTAACATCAACTTTTGCACTACCAGGTGGTGAAAAGTGCCTTTTTGACTTAACCTCACACACACACACACACACACACACACACACACACACACACACACACACACACACACACACACACACACACACACACACACACACACACACACACATACACTCGCCCGCTCCTGGAACTTCATGACGGCCTGATACGACGATGTTTTAAAACATTTTTGTGACTAGTCCACCACCAACATGTAAAAGCGTGAGAATTGGCAGCTCTATTCTCGCGAGAAAAAAAATGACGTCGTTAAAATGGATTTGCGGTATAGCCGTTTAACTGACAGCACTAATATGTATATGTACATATATATACGCTCCTGATCAAAATCTTAAGACCAGTTAAAAAATTGCATGAATTTGCACTGTGCCATATTGTTCTCATGCCTAACTTTTTATATTGAAGCCTATCTCCCTTATCTTTATTCAACATCACACATACAGTATATGAATGCACTGTGCTTATAAGAAACTGGGACCTACGCCTTAGAAAGAATTCAAGCAGCTGCCCCAGGTTCTGAAGGGCAGATAGGAACGTTGCCTCTCCTGGAAAATGCGCATTTTAAAAACACTCAGAACATACAGCCGATAAAGCAGAAACACAATAATCTTTACTCCAATTTCTGAGAGCTTTTTGGTAACTGGCGAACTGAAATAAGGCTAAACGGAGGATGATAACTACACACAAACATCAGCAAAGGCAATTGAGCGTACATCACCGTCGTCAAAGAAGCGAAAACACGGCGAGGCGAAATGCAATCAGGACAGGCAACGACAGAAAACAATGATCAACATCGGTATCGCATTTCAGAGGTGGAAATGAGCAGCAAAGGGTTTTGGAACCATGCTGAAGTCGCCAATTTTCTACTGGACAGGTAATTTACCACATCAATATAAATCTGAGTGATTGTTTTGGATGGAGCATGGTCAGCATCAGTAACCCCACGTCTTCTTTAAATGTTTTTTAGACATTAGACATTACGTAACATAATTTCCGCCCCATGCGCTGGAACTTCCATGTCTGTAAGCTGAGCTCTGGAAATATTATTGAGAAATATCCATAATGTTGTGAACAAAATAAATTAATGTTTAAACTTTATCAAGAATCTGTCCCACGTCTGGTATATTATCATTTAGTCACTGATTTGTGACACTGAATATCCATATTGTTATCTATTCAAGCACAAGATCATTTATGTTGAGCTATGCTACTCACACTCTATGGAAACAAACTGTCCTCACTCTAAGGACATGTCCATCAATATTAAATCATCCACTTTAAACTAATACCGCAACTATTGGTAATAAGATCATGGTTTAATATTATAATTAGGGCTCATATTGAAGTAGATATTCTGTCCCGTGTCCACCGGGACAATATTTACAAATAATATAATGACAAATGTATTTTTATAGTGCTGTAATACACTGGTGGTTTGAAGCTAATGGTTATCGATTCATGATCTTTTTAGTACACAACATATCCATATATTAAGTCTATATCAGGGGTTTCCAAACTTTTCAGCCCGAGACCCCCAAAACAACGGTGCCAGAGGATGGCGACCCCCATCGCCCATGGATGTGTTTATGAATGTTGTGCACAGCCACGCACACAGTATTAGGCCTTTGCAAACACGGGCCTATTATTACAGCATTATTACAACACAAAAGAACAACCGCCTAACAGCCATGATATCATTTTATAGCAATTTAAGAAATAAAATATAACCAGAATACAGGGAAACTCCCTGTATAAATAGTAGGGCTGAGTGAGCATATGCTGTAAATATTAAAAAAAAAAAAAATGTGCATATGTGATGTCTGTGTGCGTCTGTGTGTATAACGAGCAGCAGACACCTTATTGCTGCCATATGCAAAAACTTTAGGGTTATTTATTTTAGCCTAAACATTACTTTAATTTCTTAAAATCACTAATGAGATAGGTGGAGCAGAGTGGCAGAGCAAGTCCATTCTCGGAGATCATTCTCCACGTTTAGCTGCGCTCTGTATTTATTCTTCATGTCTTTCAGGGCTGAGAAAGTCTTTTCGCACAAGTACGCCAGCGTTGTTAACCCGTCAGGGTCAGTGAGGTGGTCAGCGAGCTGGGATCCATGCTCCATCAGAAATATGCGCACCTGGTCCCCCAGCTCATACAGGCGGCTCAGCACATTTCCTCGCAAGAGCAGGTCTGATATTGAGTGGACGGGTTTTTATGTAGTTGACCATTTTTATCACAATGTCAAGAATATGTTTAAGCTCTGGTTCAAGTGTTTTGCTTGCAAGAGATTCTCTCTGAGTACTACAGTGTGTGGAATTTACTTGCGGCGCCACTTGTCAGACTCTCGCTTTCAGTCCTGCCTTTGTCCCCAGCATCACCCCCCAGCCCTGTCCCTACACACACCAATACAGTTTTCCGGAGATAGTCCCTCTTCTTTTAGTTTTGTAAAAATGTCCTCACCTGTGCAGGTCCACTCCGGAGTGCCGAGCAAAACAGCTTTACATTTTCCATCAAAACTGTACATGATGAAAACAAGCAGCTCGGCAGAGTTTAATATATTTGTAGATTCATCCAACTGTAAAGCATATTTCCCTTTCTTTACTCTATCCACTAGCTGGCACTTTATGTCCTGGGCCAATTGTGTGTGGCTTTTTTGCCCGTGCAATTAAATATGCCAACTCAAATGATGTCCTTTGATCTGTGGCTGGGATCGTATGTTTAATATTTCTTTTGGCTTTGCAATTCTCGCTCGTTCCGCTAATCTGTGTTGTAATAACCTCAAGGGTCAACAAAGAAAAAGGAAAAACCTGATGGAAATGTATTTTATCGCATGGTGTTATTCTCATTTCAACTCATATTTATGTATATATTTATACAATAAAGGGTTAAAAATTCCATTTTAAATTGTATTTGTTTTTTTGAAGGCATCATGCGACCCCCACTTTGGGAAACATCCATTCAGAGCGGTGCACCTAAACACAACGAACCACTGTGTCCATGGTCCTGAAACAAGGTATCCAGTTTAGTTGTTAAAAATTACAACCTTTTTCAGACATGGTTTTACCTTTAGCTACAAGTTTGTTAACATAGCTACACATGGTTATTGTCATTGTTGAAAAACTAATCAGAATAGGGTTAGAGAGGTTTGCATACAAAGGAGAGCAATTATGATTTGAAACTCTTAAATCTGAAAAAGTACATTTCTATTAATTTTCACATGAGCACTGGGTGTAAATGCCAAAATGTGGTCCAACCCAAGCAGGGCCTTAGAAAAGATTTGAAAAACAATCGTCAGGTGGGGGTTACTCAGATTTACTTTCAAAGAAGATCTTTATCTCGCGGAAAACATTTATTTCACAAACCTTTTTTTTCAAAGAAAACACATGGAGTTCATGTAGCAGCCATATTCTGTTCAGCTTGATGCTGACAAACTACTTTAGGAGAATGAAAAGACATAAACTTTCTAAACCATTTCCTCAGATACATTTAACATATAGTGGTTGTGACACAGGAAATATTAACAATCAGGTTTAAATACTCTAAAACTAGTAACTACTTAAACTACTTATTTGACCCTGTTTGCCATGGATGCAGTCTACATAGGTGGAATATGAGAATGGATTCTTCAGAGTTACTGCTGCCCCTATTATTGGTTGATTTTATAACAATTTAATGAAAGTCTAACGGTATTGACAAAAAACTAGGAAAAATGTACAGGTGTCACTAAAGATCAATTTTGCTCAGAAAGGATATGTTCAGTTTTTCTTATGTGGAAATTAGCTTGTTTTAATCATTAATAAATACCTGTATCCATTTTATTGCACATGAATATCTGAAGTCTTCTTTGTGGACATGATGTTTTAGATGTAGTGTAAACTGTATCATAGATTTGATATAATAATTTATTTAAAAGGGGATAAGAATGTAGAAAACATTTTATTGTTAATCTCTCATAATATATTGAAACGGAATAGCAGGTTCTACTGCAGGATGTAAGAAACAGTGATCTGTATAATTCATTAGGAGAAGGTGATGAATTGTTCCCCCTGATGGTTATAATGTATTTGTAAATAATCATTTGTTGGTGGGACACTTCTTCCTCTCCAGCTTCTG
This sequence comes from Limanda limanda, assembly GCF_963576545.1. NCBI lineage: Eukaryota > Metazoa > Chordata > Actinopteri > Pleuronectiformes > Pleuronectidae > Limanda > Limanda limanda. The sequence continues at coordinate 1,620,710 of NC_083656.1, read as the reverse complement.
TGATGTCTCTTTTAAAACACGTATTTGATAACTATACCATGGAGCCAATCTCCTCTGGTTTACTTTCTTATTGTTCAGCAGGGTGACAGTGTCCTATAGCTATACGTTTAACATAGTTATCATCTAGTGTGGGAGTGAAGTTTTGATAACTTTCCTGTACTGTATTGACACATGGCTGTGAATTTAATTTCAGAGGGCGCATTTCGTAAGACTTTATCTGTCATAAGAACTAGCTCAGATAGAGTTAGGGGCAGGAGAAGAACCTTAGGAAGATGCTTTAGTTATGACGTCCATAATGTTAACATGGAATTATAAACCTGTTATATTGGTACATCATTTGGCCATGAACACTATTAAATCCAGATTTAATGAGAGCAGTGGAGGAGTTTGTCTTGAGGGCAGTGAAGTGGCTCTTAAAAGAGCTGTTGTTATAGTCAGTGGCAGGGGCGTTTCTACATTAGGGGCAGGTGGGGCACATCCCCACCAGATGACGCTGTTGTGCAGAAAGCTAAACACTGCATATCTGAACTTTGTGGCAAAAATATATTTTATTTTATTTTATATTCAAAGTAGCGGGAATGTGTGTGTGAATAAACTTGACTCACAAGCATTTTAGTCTTGTTTTGAAGTAATTTGATTCGTGTGTGTTTCTGTCTGTGTGCTCGCTCTGTGAAACGCTTTTCTCTCGCCGTACATCCCCAGAAAATAAGGATACAAGCTTTGTTCATAAGTAACACTTCCTCTACAATAATGCCATACTTTTATGTTTCCTATCATTTTATTAGGTACGGACGAGCCTGAAGGACACAGCTGTGCTGAACGTGTTTAGTCTCTTATGGCAAAGAAGAAAAAAAAAACACTGGGTTCTTATCTAAAGTGTATCAAATCAGAAAGCAAAAGATAAACATTGTTATAATAAGTGTTCATTTGAATATATAATATATAATGAATTTTAGAAATTAACTCTATTATCCATGACACTTAACATGACTCTAAACAGTTGCAGGCCGTCTTTAGTTAGGGAGGAAAACACAAAGTGTTGTGCAGATGAAGCTGGTGCATGTCGCCTCATGTTGATAATAATAAATTAATAAATTATGCAGGTTATTTGAGCTATGTGTCTGTCTAATCTTTTTACTTTGTTGCAATCATTTTACTTAAATGATGTATTATAGGCCGCATCTTTGTGTCGGGCTGAGTGCTAAAGCATGTGAAATGTATTTGAAATAGGATTTCTGCTGCCTGCTGGCACTGAAAATGCAGCCCATGGTATATCTCACTGGTCTATATAGGCCTACTGCTTATAATAATAAGCTACCTCTATTTTTGTGACGCTGACATGACGTCATACAAAATTGCCCCACCAGAAATGTCAGGCTAAAATCGCCACTGAGCTCAGCCATCATTATTATTGTATATATTCCCTCCTGTGATTCTTCTGGTGTTTCAGTGATGAGGCTGTCCTAAACAATCTGAATGTGACACCTAGAATCTGTGTGTTAAAGTGTAAAGTAATGAAGTTGTGGGTGAACTGCTACGAAAAAGGACGATTTTGTCTTCAAAAAATATATTTACATTGTAGTAACAACAGGCAGCCAACAGATGACGCTGCTCTCCAAATATGTGAACCGGAACAACGTCCACGACCAGATGAACTCTCCTCCATGTCCTGTCAGAAGCTTTGTTTTCCAGTTGCTCAGCTTCTCCTGTTTTATTGCAGCTACTTGTCTGTTCTGAGTCATAAAAATTAGCTCTGTAGCAGCATCGACTTGATCAGTGGCTGTCATTAAACTAAAGTAAGCAAGCAGAGTGTTTTTGAAGTGATCTCTTTTCTCAGATTTATGATTAACTCTAAGTTAATTTGAGGAGCAGAGCGCAGCTAGTTTACGCCTCACACACGTATAGTGACAACTCTGGACGTCGAGCCAGGGGGTAAGATCAGCCATCCCATGTATCTAGATAACTATAAAAAAAAGCAATAATGTGACTACAAATGTAGTGTAGTCAACATTACTCATTCCATCTTTCACATGGAGAGAGTGGCATGGAAACCAGAACGAATATATTCTTGTGAAGCAAAGTAAATTAATCATGTTGCTACAATTATCTGTCTTGTATCTTAATTAAAATAGATTAACGAACAGACATTAACCAGAATACACAGACAGACACACACACATACATTAATATATACACACAGACACACAGCCATTTAGTGCAAAAATAAATAAAGTCTCAAGTTGCTTGATCCGAGCGATGTCTAAAGTGGAGTAAAACTCGTGTTATGGTTATATATGCACTTCAGCTGTTCTATGCACTCATTTGAAAGTATGTAAGTAAATATTTTGTAAATATGTTCTGAAACGAATTACAGTATTCTTGTAAACTCTTACTGTTTTACATGTTTGTTCTTAAAGGACAGTTTTGAAAGAGGAACATGAGGAGGGTATGCGAGGATTCAGGTTTTATGTATTTAAACTGTTGCAGTTTTATTATTCTCTGTCAAGTAGCTGTTACCTATGGAAACCCATTTCCGCCACTGTGATGATGAAAAAAAATTGGTATCTCATAATTATGACTTAGTAATTAATTAACATCATAATGAGATACTAAGTCATAATTATTAGATACAAAAAAAATGTCTTCATCACAGTGGCAGAAATGGGCTTCCATAGTTACCAGACTGCAGATTGCTGCAAAGTCAATGAAGTTTCAAGTCTCCTGACAGATCATTGTCCTCGAACTGTGTCTTTTCTGTACAATATTGTTTGTTCATCAGGTTTTTCTGTACGTGCTTGTTAAACACTAAACAGGATATTTCCTGAGAGATGACTAAAGTGTTGAAAATTCGTAGGGAGGCTGAGATTTCCTGAGAAATGTGTTGCTGTTTTATGTATTCACAATATTTGTCAAGTTAAAGGTCGCTGTTCCCAAACTGCAATTTGCTGCAAAATAAAAGCAGTTTTGTTGTGACGACAGTGTGTGTGTGAGGTGACTTTTTTAACATTCTTTTTCTATTTAACAGAGCCAGACATTTCAGTAGGCCGAATTCAGTTCAGATGCTTAATATCTAATTGAGAATGTTATGTCAAGTGGTTCCACGCAACCGCCTTACTTAAAGTCAACTCGACTGCGTTTTTTTTTTATCTTCTTAACTTGAATTAGTTGAACATAACATTATTAAGTAGGTTCAAAGTAAGAATAATCAATACAAATTATCTTATATAGTTAGGTTGAATATACTCAATTCACTTGTGTGTAACTTAATTGGTTGAACATAACATTATTAAGTAGATTCAATGAAAGAATACTACATACAAATTAACCAATATAGTCGAATTGAATGTACTCAATTTAGTTGTATAACTAATTAGTTGAACATAACAGTATTAATTAGATTCAATGAAAGAATATTACATAAAAATTAACCAATCGAGGCAGAGGGCAGTGTGACACATTTGACTCCAGACAGGAGCTGATGTGACCAAACCACAATAAACATCAAGGTTTCTTATTTACTAACTGCAAACATGTGCATCTGATTCACGTTTGTCTCGATGCGTCAGGAGAGACTGTTTACACGTCGCAGAAGTAACTAGAAATTCACTCAGTAGATTTCATAACTTTTATGTATATGTATAAATCAGTGGTGGGAAGTAACAAAGTAGAAATACTTTGTTACTGTACTTAAGTAGATTTTCCACATATCTGTACTTTACTTGAGTATTTCTTTTCCTGACGACTTTTTACTTTAACTCGTTACATTTGAACAAAAATATGTGTACTTTCTACTTCTTACATTCTCAAACTGGCTCGTTACTTGAGCAGCGGAGGTTGGCGCAGCTCTCTCTCTCTCTCTCTCTCTCTCTCTCTCTCTCTCTCTCTCTCTCTCTCTCTCTCATCTAGGGTTAAAAATTTGTAAAATTATACATTATATACATTATATTCATATTGTTGTTATAATTTTTCAGTCAGTTGAGATAAATCTTGAGGAGAAACATTTTGGGTTGTTTTGTGTCTGTATAGGCCTACTATAAAGAGCATTTTGCATTTTTTATTTTGGTACTTGTACTTTTACTTTTGATACTTAAGTACATTTCAACACCAGATACTTTTGATACTTAAGTACTTTTAATATGAGCTACTTTAGAGACTTTTACTCAAGTCATTTTCTGACGAGTGACTTTTACTTTTACCGAAGTCACTTTCAGGTAAGATATCTGTACTTTTACTCAAGTATGGCTTTCAAGTACTTTATACACCACTGGTATAAATACACGTGTATATACAGTGCGGTGATAAGGTGAACAATCTGCCTTGGTGCAGGTACGTGCCCTTCCAAAGGTCAAGATGTGGTTAGATAAATAACAGTTAAAACTGGAACGGCACTGAGTGGAGCTCACATCTCTGCAGAGACCCAACAATCAAGACTCGTAGTTACAGGTTTCTATCAGAAACACACCTGACTTTATTCATCAAGAAATGTATTGCAATGTTAAAGAAAGTGGGGGGGAAAGAATCCTGGATCTGCACCAAAATGCACTGGAATCTTTCCTGACTCATACTTCATCCTTCTGCCAAGTTTCATGTTAATCCTCACAGTGTTTTTTGTGTGTAACGCTGCTAACAAACAGACAAACAAACCACCTCCCTGGTTGAAGGTTATTAGCTCCAGATGTCTGGGAGTTGTAAACACGCTCATGAGACAGAGTTGATCCCACACTGGTCAGGAGGTAGAAGTGTAATCGCTGCTGCAGATAATGAAGCAGGGTCAGATTTCCCATGTGACGAGGTTCCAAAGGTTTGCATCCACCGGCCTGATACCTGCTCTTTACTCCAGCGTCACATTACTCTATCCATTATTTACAGCGAGTGACTTTTAGTAAATGCAAAGTGCGTTTCAAATCATCTCTTGCATGAATACTTGATGGGTGTGATCAATGGAGCTGCCCGGCCTGCGCTGGTGCACGGTTACACGTGGAACCGGTAACACTCAGAGGTGGGAGCGTGTGTGTTGTGCTGCTGGGATACGACTTCGCTCCACGTGTCACGTTTCATCACCGCGAAGACGAATAAAGCTCAGATTTACGATAGAGAAGAAACGCCTCATTGTGGGAATCGAGCCTTTTGTGTTTTATATCTGGGCCTCACAGTAAGAGTCACGCTGATTAAAGAAAGATTTATGATATTTGCACATTAAGACACAAGCTCTACACAAGAGGCACCAAACACGACTCTCATAAACTCTTCTTTTATATCTTTAAGCTGAGAGAGTGTGTTTTCCCCGGTGGTCACATGGTGGGTTCTCTCCAGCTCTTTCCTGGCTCCTGCTCTGAGGGACGGGTCCAGGGAAGCTCCTGGCACCAGACTCACTTTACACTTGGTATGTGGAGCCCTGAGCTCCTCGGAGAGTCAACATTATATTAATATTGTTGTAAACCGTGGGAACGATTCCTGGTGTAGTTGACGAACATAAATCACTGACCGATGATCTCAGGGTTTAGTTCCAAACTTAATCTTGTGTCCTGTCTTTAAATGTGTTTTCCTGTGAATGTTTTGCTGCTGTGTGAGTTCCCTGTGCTGCTGGTGCTGACTCCAGGCTGTGGGCTGCACGGCTCCGGGTGTCCTCTGGACCGGGAGGCGGCCGAGGCCTCTGAATGGAGCTCTTTGTGTCTCAGATGATGGTTCCACTGTCGCCTGCCAGCTCCTCCAAAGACGTAAAAATACACAGAATTGCGTGAGCGTGCACGTGCAGTTGTACTTTGAACTCTCAAATATTTACACTCTGGAGCCATTAGTCATACTTTTAAAAGCGTTACTGAGCTTCATCCAAAGGGCGCTTTGCAGATAGCAGCTCCAGTTCTCTGTTTCTTATCGGACTAAACAGTTTGTGAAAATACAAAACTCAAAATGCTACTATAGGTTAAATGGAGTCGGAGCACAAAGCTGGATGCTGATTGTTCTGCTTTGTTTTTAAAAGCTCGATCAGATC
>NC_083656.1:1604718-1609718 GCF_963576545.1 Limanda limanda | reverse complement strand
GAGGAGAGACACAAAGAATGGGAGACGGAGACGGCTTTGGCCACGCAGCCAACCAGACATACTGCACAGGCCAAAGAAAATGTTAATTAATTAAGAGGGTCTGTATTTTTATTTTATTTTATTTATTTTATTTTCAAATGAATTGATCTCACTACAAAGTGTTGTCTGTGTGTTCAGAGGATTATCTGCATCATTTAGATAGATAGATAGATGGATGGATAGATAGATAGATGGATAGATAGATAGATGGATAGATAGATGGATAGATAGATAGATGGATAGATGGATAGATAGATAGGTAGATAGATAGTGTAATGGGAAAATTATTACATATCATGACACAACAAGCAATTATCAATTCTGGATGTTTAATTCAAACCGTCTGCGGACGGTTTACAAAGGTCAAGTCACGACAACAGACTTGACCTCAATGGCACAGAGCTCAAACATCACGGTGACAGATATGAGGGCAATGGCGATGAGCTCTCAAAAGTACACTCCATTTATACAATCAGATCCCTCCTCTCCACAGTAAAATACATTTGTCCAATCAGCTTCTCTCCATGTCGTTTACAGGAAGACCAGACATTGGTCTCTGGCGGTCTCTTTGAAGTTTGAACAAGATGCTAAACGCATCTTGTTCCAGACCCTGTGAGTTTCTCAGAGATCTCCTGTCTCTGCAGGTCACACCTATTAGCCTTTGAAGCTCCCTGCTACAGAAGACTTAATTGGCCCCTGTTGAGAAACCTTTTGTTCACACTAGACTGAGAAGGCCACGTCTATAAGGCCCTTCAAGAGTATTATGCATAGTGTTAACTTGACCTAAACTCTGACTATGAGTCTTAAACACAGAAATACATCTTTCAGTAAACTTCTTTCTATATAAATGTAATCTGTTACATTTGAACATGTCTAAATACAAAATTCCCATCACAATTCCTCCCTTTTTATCAATCTGGGATCAACATCTTTATAACATCTCATCATTTAGATTGGGAATTTTCCAGGATATGTGAATTAAAGAAGTAACACTAGTCTTAGTGCAAAAACAATACAACAGAGTTACACAATTGAAAATGATCAGTTTCTACAAACTTCAATAACATATTTTACAATTATTAAAATGATGTGCATCATATTATCAAAATGTTCACTGTGTTGGTGCCACACTTCGTCCTGATCGTGTGTCGAACACCTCCTTGTTGAAGAACATCTTGTTTCAGAGACATCTTGCATGCTCTGACTGTGATGATCAGAAATGTGTTGTTGTTCTCCTGTTGGTGCGGTTGTGTACAGCGTGTAGCTCTTCAAATGTGTTGAATCTCCTTGCAACACCTAAAAATTTCAGACTGAAGCTCACACACTGGCACAAAGCACTTCCCGTCCTGTAGATCCACCCCTGGCTCTGGAAATCCTCCTGCGTTGGCCCTCATCTCCAGGTTGACCTCTGCGACCTTCCTGTCATCTGTGTTGAGAGGCATTTGGCTTGCACTCGTTCCATCGACGTCGTCTCTTCTTCCATCCGCACGTCCTTAAGCACAATCCAGTCTCCTGGTTTCAGGTCACGCAGTCCTCTCTCCATGGATTTAGATAGAATCTCCTCGTCTGCCTGTGGATTTTAAAGAGTACAGGAAACAGTTTAAAACAATATCTACCAGTTTGTTTTTCAATGTGTTTTTCAATGTGTTTGTTATGTTTGTTTTTTACTTCCTTCTCTCTCCACTGTCCCATCCCTGGCGGGATGTGGCATGATGTTGCCTTGTGTTGATACTCATACTCACCAGTATCCATAATGCTATACTTATGAATATGTTACCCTTGTCAGCGGACATCCTTTTGAAATCTTCCATCATGGAATGAGTTCTCCGAACAGTATCTGTTTCACCGCTGGAGAATCCTGTTTAGATGTTTGGGAAACACTTCTGCTTGCATAGAAATCATGTCATAAAACAAAACAGTATTTATTTATTTCCCTAACCTACTTTATTTAACTTAATCTTTATTAAACCTCTCTATAAATGATTAAACCGTTTGTTTTGAGGTGGATGTCAATCTTGTAGAATCTGGATGTCCTTATTTTATTTGTAACTCAAATTACATAACTCTGTTAAAAAAGTTTTATTGAATATTATTTAGAGTGTTTCTTGTGTACACCCAATAACCCAATTCATCTATATCCAGCATATGTTACTCCTCTCTCTTGACACACTGACTCCAGTCATGTGTCAATCCAACCTAATGAGAAAACGTACACAGGTTGAACAAAATCATCCATATCCCACATCAAAAAGTCCATCGACCACCAAACAAAACACAGTCTATCAAGACTACTTAATTCCTAAACTAATAAACCCAAATCTGCATTCTAAAAAAAATTTAGTTCGATGTAGTCTTGCTAACCGCTCCTGTAACCCACATTAAATGTCAGTGTTAAGAATCATTCAAATGCCTTCCATGTCCTCTACAGACTGCATACTGTTTGCAACCAGTAACACAGTCAAGGCAAGACAATGGTGTGAAGTCAATCTCATGAATTTCTTCTTCAGCCCAAATCACATGCAGAACCCCCCATGCAAACAAGCTATCAGTGTAAATCTTGACACTCTCGCCACTAGCATATTTGCATCTCTTTGGTCCATGCATGTAATGATGGGGACGGTTTTCCTTTGTTTCAAACAGAGTCGTAAAACCCCTCTGTCATTCGTTATCACACTGTGATGCTGAAAACCTGTCATCAAACACTTCAGTTTCACAGTAATCAGCTGTTAACCATTTAAATCTGCTCTACTGATAAAGTTAAGAATTTCCTAGTTAAAAACTTTCTATTTGTAAATAGTAATGTCTATCATCCAAAACAATACTGTATCATAGCTGAACCTCCTAGCTGTTGAAAAGTGAATGTTATTTTCTCAAGCAAATATCATTGTTACAGCATATGACACTAGTAGAGTCTTATTTCAAAGTATCACACATATCACATTACTCTGTTCTCTCAGAAGCTGCCATAGCTCTGAGACTTGCTTGAAACTTTGCATCTGTTGCTTTTCCCCTAAAGGAAAAAGTTTTTCTGTTTAAACAAAAGATTACTCATATTCCACAAGAAGATTTCAGATATTCTTTTCTATTGCGTCTGCTCTTCTGATCAGACCAAAATCATATATGTGTCCGTTTCACAAACATGATAGTACCTGTTATCAACTCAGAAAAATCAATAATGTTTACAACAAACTAAAAATGTCATTCAATTACATCAAAGAAATACATTTTCATGCAGAAATGTGTTCAGAAACCCCAATGTGATTTAGCATGAAAGAAAATCGTTTGCGATTAACTTTAAACCTTCCTTTTAAAATCTTTTAATTTGATTAAATGTATTTTCTTTTCTTATAGCCAATGTATCTATCAAAAACTACTGAGACAACACCGTATTTACTATTGTAAAGGCAACCAAACTTATTTTATCCTTAATTTACTTACTATATAACCTTTTAAACTAAATTTGTCTTACCAAGTGTTTAGATAAATCTAAGTAAATACCATTTGTGCTCTAATTTGATCTCTCCCCTTGCTCTTTGCAAGAGGATGTTAATTTAGAGGTGAGAAATTTGTCTCGGATCATCAATTTGTCTCGGATCATCCATTGATACGCTTGTGTCAGATCCCCCTTTCTCGTTTAAATAAATGCAGATGTTATTCAACTCTGTCTTCCACTACTGCCCTGCTGTTTTAAAATTTAGCATACTATTCTATCTTCCCCCTAAATTTTACCCAGCAGTAAAGTGACAACAGAGATAAATGTTTGTCTTGCATTTAGCCTCTAACCACATTATTAAACCCCAATGATAAAAATGGATCTATCTACAACTTTTGCATATGTTTTTCTATCATTATGAGCTATATAACATTCATTCTAAAAGTAATATCACACTATTCACACATATTTACTGGTGCTTTTAGTTCCTGAACCTAAAAATAGATTTAATTTGTGTGTTTTTAGCAATTAGTTTTATTGATTTCTAATTTAACTATAATAATGTTAACCATATGCTTTATGTGTAACATTAATTCACATGGTGTCTGCAGCTGTGTTCTTACTTATATGAAGTTTTGTTGAACTTCTCTCTCTCCATCATGGTCTGCTCTTGATGGCTGCTCTGTCTCCATGATCTCCCTCTCAGTGGAAATGTATCCAGATCAGAACCTATTTGGAGAGACTGATACCTGGAGATTATTTCGGTTACTTCCTTCTGTATACTGTCTCTTATGTTGACTTCAGTCAACCAACACTCAAATGCTCTCCAGTCTGGCACAAATAGCTCCACATCTCTCCCTGTGTCTTGTTCCTCTTTGCTTCGTTCTTGTTCCACGAGCAATTTGATCTTAAGCTGCTTCAACTGATTTAAAGTTATGTTCCCTGTGTTTGGAAAATCATAGTTTTTTACCCACAAGCCAAACTGTGTAACACTATAATGACCATACTTCAGAACCATATCTTGAACTGTAGGAGAAGAAATCTGTGGTAAATTCATCTCTGTAATGGTTGTTTATCAATTTAAACTCTGATTTATTCAGTAGAATACGAATCTTTTTCTTTTTCTTTTGATATAAGCCTTTAAAACTTACACATATATCCCAAATATGATTGAAATTATACTCACCTTATTCCAGTGTTGAGAATTCCAAGAAATCCTCTCTCACTCACTCCTCACTTTTTCTTTTTCAGCTGTAATTCTCAGATTAGTCTCATCAAATCATGCATGTTACTTGTATCAAATCATCAACATTTGTGTAACGTTGATAGTAACCTTTCACCTTCAACCAATCTTAAAGAAAACACTTTTTAAAAGACAATGAGAAAAACCCCTTCAGTTATAATATTGCCACTGTAATCACCTCTTGTAATTACTAAGTTTTAATTTTAATTCCTCTAATACAATTCTAAAACTCTGCATGAATCAAATCGCCTTAGAGAAAACTTAATTTCACATTTCTCTTAAACA
>NC_083656.1:1597218-1599718 GCF_963576545.1 Limanda limanda | reverse complement strand
GTATAATAAGATGAGAACAAAGTTTGTAAAAAAACACTAATGCAATGCCAGAGATATAAATAGTTAGCCAAACAATTGGAATTGTCTGTAAACATATTTTACAATTGATGGATAAATGAATGGAAATAGTCTAGATGAACAGATGAACAATCCTCAATCAGCATGCTAATATATTTTCCCAGTAATATCATGGAAACTTACCTGACTAGTCCTGCACTCTACAGCAGGCCTCAATAGCCCTGCTGTAGAGTGAAGCATGCTGGGAGTTATCTGTGCATGTGATGGAAGAATGACCAGTGGAGGGTTGAAACTCAACGTTCCATACATCTTTAAAATAGAGTTTTGAATGATGTTTTTATTGCTCAGCGTTTAATTTGCATAGTTCTATTCCCGAGCTGAATATTCCCGTGGAAAGTTTCCAGAAAGTTTGCAACCCTAGTTCAGACACGTGTGGAGAAACAAGCCGTCATCAAACCAAGTGAGAGCACTGTTCAATAAGTGACAGAAACTTGCAGGTTGGTTTTTAAAGATTTAGTCGATTTCTCAGAGAATCACTCATGAGTCTTGATTAAAACAAAGTCATGCATATTGACAGAACTTATACTGATGAGTTTGTGCAGCTGGATTGAATTCAGGGGGATTCGTGCTAGTTTTGTTTTGGGTGTAGTTGTATTTAAAGAAAGTGAAACAATTCCTGGATCCGGCCTCTGATCCAGAACCTACATTTAATTACTTCCTTCCTGATCCACTTCCTTCCACAAAATCCGGCAAAATAGTAGATAAAAAAAAATAGTAACCTCATTTTATGCTGTGGAGATAATTAACCAGAATCATCGTGGCATAAGGTCAAATCTGTTGTTTCAGACTGTGACATAAACATGATATCTTTCAGCTTGTGATTTCAGTTTGATTCACAGGCTTGGAAACAGATTATTATCTGATCTTCCAGCAGGTAAAACAGACGGAGAGTTTGATATCAGAAGGTCGTCCAACTCGTCATGTATCTTTGCAGCTATTGCAGTATTTTATTGGCCCATAATCTTGCTGTCATTTTTTAACCTGTTTTATGGGTTTTCTACATGCAGACACATCAGTATTTAGATAACACAAGGAAAGAAACATGAGATTGATGCATTAAAAGCAGCAAACACAGGGAGAGAGACTGGAGATCAAATGCAAAGTGTGTAAAACCGAAGATCTGATCTGTACATGAACACCCTCATAGTTCAGAAACCTGAACATGTATTTTCCTGGCTTCCTCCGTGCACACGCCTGATGTTTCATGATGGAAACGCCCGTTCAGGAAGTGGCCTCTCACACAGAAACCAGCTGCAGCGTCACTGACCAATTACTTTCCTCCAGTTATCTCCATCCGGCATGTTTCTGAATAAATTGAGCTCAGTGGATGCAGAGGAGGGGCGGCCATTATCCGTCAACACAACATAATTGCATATGGGCCCGGCTGCTTCGGGCAGCGATAGGCATCTTGGGCCCAGCCCGGAGCAGAGAGCGGGGGGGGCGACACAGTGTCCCGCTGCTGGAGTGCACGAGCGAAGAGGCTGGATGTGAAGAGTCGTTATCAACACACACGCTGCCTTCGACCCACACACAATTACCAATTACTCTAACAACTCTTCTCAGATTCTCCACTTGCCACATAAGTTCCGGAGCATTTTCCTTCAGTCCCGTCGGACCCTGATTGTTGGAGCCAGCGTCACAGAGGCTGCTCGCTAAATCCAATTTCCTCAGAAATGGAGCTAAGCTCTTTGAAAATTAAGCAAAACTTAACGAATGTGCCACGTTCACACAAAGAAATGAACCAATCCTGTGTGTGTTACTCATGTAGGGACCTAAATCTCACACAATAGAGACGAAAAGCAGGTGCCCATAATATAAAACATCACATTTTAGAGTAAAGATGTATTTTAAGGTTAGGTTTAAGTTCAGGGTAGTGTTGGGGCTAAAACACAGCACACTGAGAGAGGGCTATGAGGAGCACGGGACTTTAAAACATTTTAAAAGTCCATAATTGATCGGTTTGTAATTCCACCATGAGAAGAATAGATGAATAAGTAAGTTAATAATAACAATTATGTGAAGGAACAGTCGGGGCAGCCGGAGTCTTAGTTCTTGTAAAAAAAAAACATCCAGACCTCCAATGCGTTCTCCCCGGCTGTGTAGTTTGGACCATGTCCCATCCACTAACATGGTGGAGGCGGGACATGTATGACTACACGGCTACCAGCCACCAGGGGGAGCGATGAAGATGAGCTGCCCTCTCGTCCATCTTTATAGACTATGCACTTAACATAATAGTCCAAGTATCAAGAATCAATGTTTGACCTGCTGTTGGTGCTAAAGGTAAGGTTAGCAACAGGGTTCATCCTCAGGAGATCATGAAAGTCGGCACCAGATTTGTACCAGTTAGTCAGTTTTGGACGAAAGTGGCCAAACAACCTCACAACCTCTTCACAACAGACACTGTTGTATCACTGCTAGG
>NC_083656.1:1579718-1592218 GCF_963576545.1 Limanda limanda | reverse complement strand
CAAAAGAAATCCCAGGAAATCGTAATATCGAATCGCAATACTTACAGAATCGCAATACATATCGTATCGCCACCTAAGTATCGTGATAGTATCGTATCGGGAGGTCCCTGCAGATTCCCGTCCCTAATTTACAGATTGTAGTCTCGGTTTTGAACCAATGTTTTGACATTTCATAAAGTCTTTTTGAATTTATTAATCAGTAATGAAGACAATCAGTTGTGGGACTGCTTGTTGTACATTATAAACCGACAACTGAGTCCATTCCCTTGTGTTTCTTCACTCCACTGGGTAAGAAGTGTAGCTTTTATTACATTGCCGTTGTGTAAAAGCTCCTCTGGCCTTGAGAATTAAACACAACCATCAGAACAAACCCTGAAGCAGCAGCGTCTCACTCTTCTTGTGATAAATATGTCTGAGAGGTAAAGAAAACCTCAAGGTCAAATATGTGTTGGCGGTTAAAACAAACCCTGTGCTGTGGTAGAAAAAGCACAAAGTGTACGTGAATGTGTGTTTATCCAGTTGTTGGTTTCTAGTTGAACTGGATAAATGTTTTCTCTCTGCCGAGCGACTGTGAGGTTTTTGCCCTTGAGCTATTTCCACCGAAGGTCAAGTCCCTGCAGCCGAGCGTCTCCTGGAGGAAGTGGAGAGAAACTTAAGAAGACAGCACGACAGTGGGAGCACAGCAGGGGGCGGTTCTGAACTGTCAGGCAGCGTGAGGACTGTGTTGTGTTTAGTTCTCCCTGCGGCTCATTGTGTTGGAAGAAGTGCTGATGTTGTGCTTCGTGCCTTTGTCTGGTTCGTACAGTGTGCCATTGTGTTGAAGTCAGTCTCCTGTCGCTGGTTGTGTACTGTAGATAGTGATGTGTCACAGCTCTACCACCACCAGAGGGTTAACACACACTGTGAGAGGCTGTGTGGGGTTTTCAAACAAAGACTCATGACTACAGGCTCATTATGTTATTATCGAGAAGGAAAACATCTTGACTTAATGACTTGCATCTCTTATGTAAATGTCAAGACGGGAAATAAGCCTTAAATTAAATATCTAAATGACAACAGAAGGAAAACATCTTGAGTTGAAGGTTTTAAATTCCTCGTGTTTAACTTCTGTAGCGATGTTTTAAATGTTTTGAAATGTGCTGAAGTAAAAACCTCAATTGGGGATTTCATGTAGCGGACAGACTGCTGGTTGTTAAAGATCTGCTGGAGTGTCAGAAACAAGCCGGGGTTGTGTGCTGCTGAATCCACACAACACAGTAAGTTGACAAAACAAAGCCAGCACAGTTGGCTTCCTTCTCCTCCTTTTAAAGAGAGAGAGTTAAATTTAGCTTCCGATTTGTTTTACTTCAAACCTGAAGAGCAGGGTTTGGCCGAGGTGAGGCTACGTCTACATGTCAGGGTTAACCAGTTAATTGTTAAAGCTATTAAGCATCAGAAAATATTTACAGTAGTTTCCCTATCGTGAATTTTCAAATGTCCAAATTCAGTTTGCAGTGAACGCCAGCGAATCCTCCCAGTGGAGAAGGTGAGAAATTAGATTTCGGTTGACGTGTCATCATAACATTGAGGTCAACCGCTCCACATGGTGTCTTTTAATCTGTTTACATAACACAGCGTTATGATAGCTAAGATCCCAGACATCTATTTGGTCACATTTCATATTATCATTCTGGAGTATTGCCCAGCTTTGATCCAGATTTTTTCCACGGGGCCTGTGACAGGTTTGGTTTGGTATTCTTAGCCAGCTCCGAGGTTAGCACACAGCTGGACGGCACATCTGTCCGAGGGCAGCGAGCGGCGCCGGGGCCGAGCGGCGCCGACCTCACACCCCCGAGCCGGGAGTTTGATCCTTCTTTGGTTAATCTGGAGCCGAGCGTCTGTCCTCACCTCCTGAGCAGGTCACGTCTGCGATCACCAAGTAGTTTAGGGATATGTATCACAAATAGGGTTGCAAAATTCCGGGAATATTCAAAGTTGGAAACTTTCCATGGGAATTAACGGGAAAGTACGGGAATTAACAGGAATATACGGGAATTAACGGGAATAAACTGGAAATGTTGTGGGTAATTTATACTAACTGTATTTACCTTGTCATATACAGACATAAATATAAACATTTTGTTGTGTCATAGGCTGATTTGAGCCCTGAGGAAACTTTGGGCACTTGACTATATGCTTCTGCATCGTTGTGTCATTCTTAACATAGGTCTTTGCACAGTATTTGCAAATGTACACAGCCTTTCCTTCTACATTGGATGGGGTGAAATGTCTCCACACATGAGAGAGTGCACGTGGCATTGTTCTGTAGAATAAGATGAGAAAAAAGTTTGTAAAAAAACACTAATGCAATGCCAGAGATATAAATAGTTAGCCAAACAATTGGAATCGTCTGTAAACATATTTTACATTTGATGGATAAATGAATGGAAATAGGCTAGATGAACAGATGAACAATCCTCAATCTGCATGCTAATATATTTTCCCCAGTAATATCATGGAAACTTACCTGACTAGTCCTGCATACACACACACACACATGCTTCACACTCACCTTTGTGGGTGAAATCTCATGTGATTTTAGCTTTGTCCCAATTTGAAGCAGCAGAGCACAGCGGCCATTAATCTTAAAACATCTTCAACCTCCCAAGTTGCCGTTTCCCATCACCTCCTCTCCCGGAGCTTTGCCTCGTGGCCTCGATTCAATGCAAATCGACCACGAAGGCACCGGAGCACTTCCTGTTTTCTAAAACCAAATCTCTCTGATCTGGTTCCACATTCTGCTCCTTCTTTCCAAAACTTTGACAAAAAGTTGCGTGACTTTGAATCAAAGTCGAATCCCAGTCGACTTTTACACGCACACACGTTACCACATATTTACCAGATTAAGCCAAACAGTCTGAATAAGACACCAGCATGTAAAAAGCATGTTCTGACGACCTTGACCCGAATAAGGTCATCCTCGTAAAAAACATATGAGACGTGGGATATTTTGACCCTGGTAGAATACTGTCAGCTGTTATGATGAATAAACATTGATATGAGCATTTAAAAGCACATCTATGGCCTCAGTGTAGATCCTGACTCTTGTATTTTAATTTGGTGAAAGCGTTCCTCTGCTTGGGAGGAGGCGGGGCCAGTGATGCTGGATGATACAGACCTGGCGTCAGCGAGCTGGAGGACGTGGAAGTGGTGACACACCAGAGAGTGTTTTACACAGCTTGTCCATGTTGTGTGTTGCGTCATCACTTGTGGAGGATTGCATGCTCTAAAAAAAAGCTTGATAAACAACATCCCTCTCTCCCTCTTCTCTCCGTCTTCTCTCCCTCTTCGTTCCCTCTCGTCTCTACCTTCACCTCCTTCCCTCTCACTCTCTCCTTCCCTCTCGCTGCTGTAATTGTTTCACACTCCCCGACTGGTGGCGTGGACACATTTAGTAAATATGAGAAAACTCATAAAACTGACGCACAGATCAGTGATTTGAGTTTTGTATCAGATTTAAAAACAATAAGAACTGTTTCTGGTTTGAGAGAAAAACACTTTGCACAGGACAAATGTGTGTTTACGATAACTGAAAGTTAGAGGGTGAAATCAGGAATCACTCAGCTGTTTATCAGCAGAAAGCAAAGTCACTTCCTGGCTATTTCTATGGTTTTATCAGTCGTTCATTCAGCATGTACCTGAGGTCGCTCCTGTTTGACCTTTGACACCCTTCTCTCCGTTTAACTCACTTGCTGATAAAACCCGACGCGTCAAACCTGCGTGACAGGAGTCAGAAATAAGGAAATCGTCTCTGCCAAACCATATATATATTTTTTTTAATATTCTTTTAATGGTTTTTAACCGTTTTATAGAATAAACATTAGAAAAACAAAACAGACCACAAAACAAACAAAACAACAAAAAAAGTCCCAACCCCAACTAACAATGAGCACAGCAATATATATCCTTACATATATATATATATATATACATACACATATACATCCATGTATACACAAACATACATACATACACAATCAGCAGGATGACAGGAGACAGGCAAGGGAATAGCGTGTATAAAATAAAAATAATGAAACAAAATAAAATAAAAAAGCAGTCAGGCCTCCCCTTCCAGAATAAGATTATGAGTTATGGTTTCTGTAAGAAGGAATGCACCGGTTCCCAGATCCTCCAAAACTTGACTTATTTGTGATTGAGGTCATAGGTCAACTTCTCAATAAAGAGCAGAAATCTGTGATATCCACAAGTCGACTGTAGGGACCTGAGGAGTTGCCAAACCATATTAACGTAAGAGGCTTGTGAGTGGCAGGCTGACCATGTGGTGGGAGGGGGAGTGATGGAGAGGTGAGGAGGAAGGAGGGTGAGGAGGAAGGAGGGTGAGGAGGAAGGAGGGTGAGGAGGGGAAGCTGCGTGGGCTGAGCGGCCGGCGCTCGCTGCGTCACATGGTTGCATAAGGACTCACGCACGCAGAGGGGGGGGGGGGGGTGGATCTGAAGTAACGAGTGTGGAGAGCCGAGATGAGAAGTATTCAAACCATCCCTCCATCCCTCCATCCCTCCATCCCTCCATTCACACCCAGCAGAACACAGGCCGGCCCTCTCCTCACTCCTGCTTCTCTCTCTCTTCTCTCCCTCTCCTCTCCCTCTTCTCTCTCTCTTCTCTCTCTCTTCTCTCCCTCTTTTCTCCCTCTTCTCTCCCTCTCCTCACTCCTGCTTCTCTCCCTCTTCTCTCCCTCTTCTCTCCATCTTCTCTCTCTCTTCTCTCTCTCTTCTCTCCCTCTTCTCTCCCTCTTCTCTCCCTCTCCTCACTCCTGCTTCTCTCCCTCTTCTCTCCCTCTTCTCTCCCTCTTCTCTCCCTCTTCTCTCTCTTCTCTCTCGCTTCTCTCTCGCTTCTCTCCCTCTTTTCTCCCTCTTCTCTCCCTCCATCCCTCCATCCCTCCATCCCTCCATCCCTCCATCCCTCCGTTAACACCCAGCAGAACACAGGCCGGCCTGTTGGTGACTCTGTCCTCATTAGGTCTTGATTTATTTTATTTATCTTGGCTGATTTTAACTATTTGAGCCGTTATATTTAAAAAATAATAATTCTGCTCTAGATTATACTGACAGCATTGTTTACCCCAGTAGTAAAAATGAACTATATATATTTAAATAGAAATAACAAATCCAAATTGATGATTCGGAGCAAACTGTAACTACAAACAAAACAAATAAGAATTGTTTCTGCTCTGATCATGGAGTAAAGTGGATTAATCTTATTTTTGTGCACTACTTGTTAAAGCAGCTCTTCATCCTTCTCGTTTCCTCCTTGTCCTCCAACACTCACTAACTGGTGACAGTGGAAATGGAAAGGGGGATTTCTCCGTAGGTTTCTGAATCGTAGGAGGAGAGTTGAGGTTTGGATGAGTCCGAATGAGGAATGTCTGAGAGCAGGCGGAGATGTTTGTGCTGTTTCATGTGATGGTTTCCATGTGGGCTGAGACAGAAAAGCTTCTTTTCCCAGTGGATTCGCTTCCCAGTTCCCACTCGGCCCCTTTTACCCTTTTAAATATACGGCTGTGTTATTTTCTTATATTGTTGACAACTGTTAATAAGTGAATTCCATGTCTTCAGTGAGTCTTCTGGGTCTTTCTGGTCTCATGTCCTGAGCACAGTGATGTCCACACGTCTGTTTCCCTTCTCTCCTGGTCGGCCTTCCTTCGGGTGTGTCGCTCCCGTTGTGTATTATTGTGTTTGGTAACTTGCCTGAAACCTTCAGCACATGGCTGATTATTACAACAATAAACCAAAGTGCTGTGGGGGGGGGGGGGCAGTGTTTGGATTAGGAAGACGCCGGCCGCCACCCTGTTCCTTAATAGTCTGCCGGTCCTGTGTGTGTGTGTGTGTGTGTGTGTGTGTGTGTGTCTGTGTGTGTGCGTGCCTGAAAGCCCGGCCACTACAAAACCTCATTCATCCTCATTACTTCTCCTTTATTACACTGCCCGTCCCAATGAGAATCTAACTTTAATTTCTGCACCTCATCCTGTTTAATGTAAACTTACTGCAAACCACAGAACATGCAACACTGCACACACTTATGATTGTGGACATAGAGCTGCTTGCTATAGAGTGTATCTCCCTCACACATGTTAATTATAATAGTTTTGATTTGTAATTTTTACCTTATTTTGTCAAATTTCATGCTCTTCCTTGTTGGATACAGACGTTTGAGTCGCCCTGACCAAACTGCCTGGCTTCTCTTCATCTGTTTATCAGAGTCCGATGGGAGATTGTCGTCCTCCCACAGATTAAACTTTAATCTGTGTTCTCTCTTCTTATCCGTCATCTGTTTATCTCCAGTGTCAGATATAAAGGTATAAACTGTCATTGAACCTGAACTGTAAATAACCCTCTGTACTCTGCACGATGCAAAATCTGATTCATTTCTGCACGTCGTCCATCTATATTTACAGTCAATGGTCCGGCAGATGAATAATGTAAAGATTATTCTCTTTTCTTCTGCTCCTCTCTCTGTATCCGTCCCTCTGCCGTTTGCTTTCCTGTACTGAGGATTGTCCCGGTGGATGTGGAGGAGCCGTTGAGAGGAGCGGCCTCTTGAGTAAACACTTCTTTCTGATCCGCAGGTCAATTGTCTGACTTTTTTAAAACCAACAACTAGGGTTGCAAAGGGGCGGAAACTTTCCGGTAAATTTCCGGAAACTTTCTGGAAACTTTCCACGGAATATTAAGCTCGGGAATTTGGGGAATTTTGAAAAAAAATAAATATGCAAATTAAACACTGAGCAATAAAAACATCATTCAAAACTCTATTTTAAAGATGTATGGAACGTTGAGTTTCAACCCTCCACTGTGCATTCTTCCATCACATGCACAGATAACTCCCAGCATGCTTCACTCTACAGCAGGGCTATTGAGGCCTGCTGTAGAGTGAAGGACTAGTCAGGTAAGTTTCCATGATATTACTGGGAAAATATATTAGCATGCTGATTGAGGATTGTTCATCTGTTCATCTAGACTATTTCCATTCATTTATCCATCAATTGTAAAATATGTTTACAGACGATTCCAATTGTTTGGCTAACTATTTATATCTCTGGCATTGCATTAGTGTTTTTTTACAAACTTTTTTCTCATCTTATTCTACAGAACAATGCCACGTGCACTCTCTCATGTGTGGAGACATTTCACCCCATCCAATGTAGAAGGAAAGGCTGTGTACATTTGCAAATACTGTGCAAAGACCTATGTTAAGAATGACACAACAATGCAGAAGCATATAGTCAAGTGCCCAAAGTTTCCTCAGGGCTCAAATCAGCCTATGACACAACAAAATGTTTATATTTGTGTCTGTATATGACAAGGTAAATACAGTTAGTATAAATTACCCACAACATTTCCAGTTTATTCCCGTTAATTCCCGTTAATTCCCGTATATTCCCGTTAATTCCCGTATATTCCCATGGAAAGTCTCCAACTTTGAATAGTCCCGGAATTTTGCAACCCTACCAACAACTCTTAAGTTGTTACCTCACAGGCCTCGGAGTCTTCTCTCTGGTTTGGCTCCGTCACGGTGCAGCAGAACTCAGCTGTTTTAGAGCCGTGTGGACGGAGCTGCATCACATGTGGGACGCCTCAGTCTCGACTCCACCTCCATCCGTCTGTAACATTCACAGGGTGGGGGGGCGGCAGGTTTGCTCAGCTGGAAGTAAAGCTGTAGCAGTTGTCGTTGCCCTGCAGGCAGTTGGAGACGTTACTGGAAGCAAACATCCTGCTGATCAAACAGCACGTTAAACCGACTAACTTCACCCTCAGTTTATGTTTCACCAGTTATTTTTTTTGGGGGGGGGGGGGTTATTCAGTGTCCAGCGGCATTTCTTCTTCTGTTAGCGTCAGTTCTTCTTTCTTACTGACATGATGCTGTCTGCAGAAAACACGATCATATAAAATATATCAAAAAGTATTGTTTTGTAATTGGTTAGTAGACAAATAAGGGTGAAACAGTATTTTTTTAATAAAGTTCTAATGAGGATTACAGTTGTATGAAATTATAATGTTCAAATGCTGAATTTTTTTAAACTGCTAGTGTTCCGTGGATTTTTTGTATAACCACACCGCAGGACATTTTCATCCTTGTGAGTCATTGCTATACAAGACTGACCTTAGCTATTATGCTAACTGAATAATAACACAGTTTAACCTTAATATGTTTAATTAAATTTAAAAAAAAAGGACATTCGAAAAATGACACATTCATTGTCTGACAGAAAGAGTGAAATTTATGAAATTAATCAGAGGTTAACAGTCACGTTTCAACATACACAGTACATTCCAACATCTGGGGGGCTTCCTGGTAGTGGGATAAACTAAGGACCCCTATAGTTGTCCATGTAACTGCCGTTTCAAAAATCTGATTTTCCATGTCACGCCACAGGACAGCATTTGTGTTACGAAAGTTATTTTGTTGTAAATACTAATATACTAGTTTTGTGCATATTAAAACCTAATATTAATAAAGTCAATATATACAATATAATGCCAAGGCAGTTATTACCTGCTCCAGATATTTCTGGTTTATTTTGTTAATATGTAAGTTTAATGCTTCAGCCATGTTACGGTCACACCGCAGGACATTTTGCGTATTCACCTTAAAATATAATCAAAACATAACAGATATTTCATTCAAAATCATAAGTTTAAAACAAAGTAACATAATATGCATCAAATCCATGTGTTGTTAAAGTGGTTAAATGCATCTAAATAAACATTCACACTTAATTACAGAAAAATCATGCGTCATGTCATCCACCCGATTACAACTGGATGGTCGGACTGAAATAATGACTTCACTTCTCTGCACTGATCCGTCTATTTTTAGACATTGAGATCAAATTAATCCAAAACCTGTGTTATCAACAGTTTAAATCTCTCCCTATTCTCTCCCTTTTCCCTCACTCTTATCTCCCTCTTCTCTCCCTCTTCTCTCCCTCTTTTCTCCCTCTTCTCTCCCTCTTCTCTCCCTCTTCTCTACCTCAAATTAATCCAAAACCTGTGTTATCAACAGTTTAAATCTCTCCCTATTCTCTCCCTCTTTTCTCCCTCTTTTCTCCCTCTTATCTCCCTCTTCTCTCCCTCTCCTCACTCCTCCTGCTCTCCCTCTTCTCTCCCTCTTCTCTCCCTCTTCTCTCCCTCTCCTCCTGCTCTCCCTCTTCTCTCCCTCTTTTCTCCCTCTTCTCTCCCTATGGTCTCCCTCTTCTCTCCCTCTTCTCTCCCTCTTCTCTCCCTCTTCTCTACCTCAAATTAATCCAAAACCCGTGTTATCAACAGTTTAAATCTCTCCCTCTTCTCTCCCTCTTTTCTCCCTCTTCTCTCCCTCTTTTCTCACTCTTCTCTCCCTCTTCTCTCCCTCTTCTCTCCCTCTTCTCTACCTCAAATGAATCCCAAACCTGTGTTATCAACAGTCTGAACAACATGTGATGGTTACTGGTTTTGTGTTCGGCCCTCTCTCTTGTTGACATGGAAAATCCCCGAGTCTCATTCGTTCTGTAGTGAAGCTTTTCGCCGCCGTGACTCAGATTTTCCTCTTTTTCGCTGACTTCCATAAACACACTTGTTACATTTCAGGTTTTCCAGCTCTCTGCAGTCTCGCTGCGTCTCGTCTGCTGATTCAACAACATGATGCATGTCTTCTTGCTTTTTGTCTCCTCAGTCTGGGAGAACACACACAGAGAGAGAGAGAGAGAGAGAGAGAGAGAGAGGGAGACGAGGAGGAAAGAAAGAAGATCTGTTCCCCGGTCTGAGCTCCTGGGATGCCCCATGCTTGTCTAAGGCCTCCAGAAGTGAAACACAGGGAGTCATTGACAGGTAAGTGGAGCCTGGTGGAGAGAATGTGAAACTGCACCGACCGTCTTCTCTCCGGTTTTTCTTGAAGCCTTGAATCTTGATTTTGAAACGTTTTTGGACCAAAGCAGGAATTTTCAGGCCTGTTTTCTTCTTCATTTATCGATGCAGAGAAGTGGCTGTAACTAGGGTTGCAGAATTCCGGGGAATATTCAAAGTGGGAAACTTTCCATGGGAATAAACGGGAATTAACGGGAATTAACTGGAAATGTTGTGGGTAATTTATACTAACTGTATTTACCTTGTCATATACAGACATAAATATAAACATTTTGTTGTGTCATAGGCTGATTTGAGCCCTGAGGAAACTTTGGGCACTTGACTATATGCTTCTGCATCGTTGTGTCATTCTTAACATAGGTCTTTGCACAGTATTTGTAAATGTACACAGCCTTTCCTTCTACATTGGATGAGGTGAAATGTCTCCACACATGAGAGAGTGCACGTGGCATTGTTCTGTAGAATAAGATGAGAAAAAAGATTGTAGAAAAACACTAATGCAATGCCAGAGATATAAATAGTTAGCCAAACTATTGGAATCGTCTGTAAACATATTTTACAATTGATGGATAAATGAATGGAAATAGTCTAGATGAACAGATGAACAATCCTCAATCAGCATGCTAATATATTTTCCCCAGTAATATCATGGAAACTTACCTGACTAGTCCTGCACACTACAGTGTGTGTGTGTGTGTGTGTGTGTGTGTGTGTGTGTGTGTGTGTGTGTGTGTGTGTGTGTGTGTGTGTGTGTGTGTGTGTGTGTGTGTGTGTGTGTGTGTGTGTGTGTGTGTGTGTGTGTGTGTGTGTGTGTGTGTGTGTGTGTGTGTGTGTGCGTGTGTGTGTCCTGCGCCGTGTGAATGTTAACACACACCTGCTGCACGTGGGTTAGCTGGATATGGTTTTGCTGTAATTCCGCAGCTGAAGGCGTAACCATAATGTCTTTGGCACATTATACAGTAAATCAGAGAGCTGCTGAATCTGGTTCCTGCCAAACAGGTTTTACTTGTTTCAATCTACAGACGTCTCTCTTCTTCTCTACTCTTCATTTGTGTCTCAAACTAATGCAGCCACCCCCCCCCCCCCCGCCCGGCCCGGCGCTTAGTCTCCTTTGGGAGGTGCTGGCAGATTGCTTTGTGCCGGGGGGGCTTGTTTTGGATGTGAGCGGTTCAAACGGCCAGCTGGGCCAGGCCAGGTTTAGCTGCAGGCTCCAGTGGGAGTGGCCTAGCTTCCTGGTCCCAGACGTGAGCCTTTGTTATGAAAACATAGAAGGAAGCAGGTTGATGGACAGCTGTGATATTTCAACACATTTCCAGATTACTCTTGAATATTGTGAAAAATAACTAAAATAAGAAAAATATGTCTAAAATAATATAAAGGTGCTGGTGATCATGAGGTTAAGTAGGCCTCAATTGTTTGTGTTATATTGTATAATTATCATTACTTTGTCGTCTTCCCTCTTCAGTTGTAGCCCCAGTTTATGTTGATTGTTATTAATCAGCGTTACTTTAACGTTCTCTCAACATGTCACCTACATGTCTGTACATTTAAATCATGAACGTTATATATTGACGTACATATGGTTCTGAGATGCAGTACAACTACAAACTGCATTTTAATTTTGTTTTCAATTCTTAAGCACTGAGAATCAACCGTTTTTACACAGATTTTGTGTTGAAAACCCCTGCTGTAGGATAATAAACCTTTTATAGCTGAAGAGCAGTATTCTTTCATACTTTACACGTCGGCTATTTCAGAGCTCTGTTAAGCAACGGACCAAGTTCACGGCTTTTCAAAATAAAAGCTCCGCTGGATGTTAAAGCTTTGAAGAAACAAAACGAATGTTGTACCTGAGCCTGAATTCGTTTTTTAAGACTTTTTAAGACCTGCTCACGATTCGACCTTCTTGCTTGAGCCTGTAAATCTGCTGCTTCAAAAGGAGCTGACTCATGTTACACCCCCCACCCCCCCCCCCCCTCTCCCGTTGCCTAGAAAGATGACGGTGGCGTTCACAGAGTTGATTTGCAGTTCGCCTCTCTGTTGTCGTCCCGTCCTGAGCGGTGGTTTGTGTTGCTCTCACGCCGCAGCAGGTCGGAGGTGTCACGCCGCTCGAGGCTCCTCCCCCCCGTGTCGTCCTCACTTTCCTTTCAAGACGTGACCGAGAACGACCTTGAACTTCCTGCTCGGCCTCGTCTGAAGGACAAACCTCCAGTTTGACCCAGTTCCAGGAGCGTGCGAGAGAGAGAGAGAGAGAGGGGGGGGGGCATAGCCTACTTCTCTTACCCCACTTTGCCCCCCCCCTCCCCCCCCCTCCCGCCCCCCCCTCCAGCTGAGCTCCGACTGCGCCGTCTCTTCCTGTTGATTTAGTTTGTGGTACAGTCACGTGGTGGTCGAAGGTCAGAGGTCAGAGGTCGGACCTGATCAGCTGGTTCCTCAGCCTCAGCTGCTTTAATCAATATTATTATTATTATTATTATTATTCTATTAACGATCAAATGACCACATGTCGAGTAAAAGGGTCAAAGAACAGAGAACTATCTCTCAAATCTTTTCACTTTCCGCTTCCTCCTCCTCCTCCTCCTACTCTTCCTCCTCCTCCTGCTC